>NW_007378404.1:47121-53930 GCF_000475195.1 Diaphorina citri | reverse complement strand
TTTGGTCCGTGGAGCCTAGGTTAAGGACCACTGACCTAGAGAGATGTTTCTTTAGTCCGATCTGTGATTAGTGCAACGCTTAGTAGGCCGTAGGTCAGAGAGGGCATGGTCAAAGGTTAAATCAGACAGCAACATCTTGACACTATTGACCAGTACCTACGCCACCGAGGCAGGGTCGTATTTACGGGGCTGAAGGGGCCCGCGCCCCCCTCCTCGAGCTTCATGTTTCTTCTTTACCGTGGGCGAGACTCGAATTTTCACCCTCGCCCCAATAAAATTGCCAATGGATCATTGAAGTTCAAAGCAACATCTGAACAGAGGACCGTCTGGGACAACAAGTGCACTCAGTCTCGGTCTCGCGAGAGCAATTGAGGACGTCCTGGGACCAAATCAGAAGCTTTGGCCTTGTGAGGGCAAAACCCTCATCACTAAAAAACCTTAGCAGTTAATTATGTGTATTGATAAAGTGACGTTGAACCATTTTTTTTTTTTACTCTTTTACAACTGCATCGTAATTAGAGGACGAAAAGAAGTCACGTGACGGAGTTATCGTTCCGATAATGTTGTAACGATAACCACATGGGTAACCCCATTAACCCATGAGAGCCGAGGCCTACATTAAAGTCACACCAAACTTGACCAAACCCTTCTCTCTTTTTCGCTAATATCTCAGTCGCTCCACGTCAGCGTGCATCGGGAATTTGTCTATTAGTAAGAAAACAAAATTTCCTTCTATTTTCATTATCATTTGACATATTTACTCAGTACCGGTCCAGAGTTAGAAGTGGTTCAATTCCAGCAAGATCCAACGAAGACAAAAGTTCACCTCTTATGGGTTAATAATTCACGCTGACGTCACACATCTTTGAACTCTTTCATTAGAACGGAAAATGAAAATTGAATTTTCGACTTTTTACAGTTATTTTTTCGGAGTTTTTTCCCAACTTTTTACATAGGAATCAACCATTTATTTATAATTTTTACCCATTTGCAACTGCTCCATTGTGGCGCGATAGATTCCATGTATTTGGGAGAGTGAAAGGCAAATCTTCTCACAGCTGGTACCAGGTATTGGCTATAATCTTCCGGGGTCACTTCTTATTGAATACATAATCTTCAAGCTTCAGCCGTAATGAGTGTAGTGTTTGCATTTTTTTGCCTCTCTTCTTCAGATGTAGGTTATGCCATCGCAATAATCGCTGCAATGCAATGCTGTGTCTGTCTGACCAATCGCAGAGCTAGGATTGACCTGTGGTCTGTTTCGCGAAGAATTTTACCTGGATTTAAGTAAACGCTAAAGACTATCTCATGTCTCAATCGTAAAGCTAAGAACATCCGAAAGCGATGATTCAATACGAAGTGAAGATACAAGATCCGAAGCGAAGATACGAGGTACAATAAGGTCAATAGAACAAGCGTAAGATAATACTGATGTCTAAGGATGGTCTAACGTCGAAACGGTGTTCAGTGAACTGTAGAACTCATTCAGAAAAAGGGCTCCTGGTAAGGCCCTCAAACGCCCGACTGATCCCAAAATTTAATCACCTAAAGCCATATCTCTAAGTGATTACTGATTAATAGGTACTGATGATTACTGATTCATGTTTCCCAAATTTCAACAAAATTTGATGAATACCAAGTTTCGATCTTCTTTAAGGACCGCCATCCCCCCCAAAGAATCACAATCGGACACGAAATTTTGTTCTAGAAAATTCACCATTTCGGTAGGTGACCGAAAAATAGTTAAGTCCGACAACAGCATTCACTTTGAGACCATTAAAAGTGATGTCTCGAAACTATCTTAGGTATTTATTACTTGTCTCAAAATTACCCCAACCCAACCTATAGTAAAGAAGACACCTACATTTATGAGAATAGCTCACAACTAGGTAATAGACCAGTCTTTACAGATATACCTAAGAAGATGAGAATGGATCTCCTCAAAGGTCACAGAGGATCAATGAAGTTGTTGGTTAAGTCTGAAACTATATTATACCTTCTACTATTATACCTACCTTCTCAATGCTTTGTATTTTGTGAACACTTTCACTGAGGAGGATTCTCAGCTAATACATTACCAGGCACGCCAAACCTGTGGCCCAAACACAGATCCCAAACGTATGGCCCAAATCAGATCCCAAACGAGAAAGCCAGCCGTTCCGAGAACGAACATTATACCATCAGGATAAAATCCGCCCCGGGCGGGAATCGAACCCGCGGCCTAGCGCTAGGGAACCTTAAACAGAGAGCAGACCAGTGTCTTGCTTTGGGACTATGGGGATCAGAGCAGCAAAACCCTAATCAGCCTGGCTAGCTGGAGTTTACAAAGGGTTTATCATGCTTCAAAGGAAAAGCACAGGTCTTCATGATGGTTGACTGCGGTTCAGGACGTTTTGCCGCTGGCCAAGATAAGTAGTGGGTAGAGAGTTAGATAATACTTACTCGTAGGTAATATGTACTAAAAGTCTAGTACCTATTTCTCCAGCATTTTTTACCTTTTAAAAGGTTAGAATTCAAAACGTCTCTAGGCCTACAACTTTTCATAAGTGAACTTTTGCATCTCCAAGTAAAAGTTGTCCTGCCTAGACAAATAGCATAGTTCAGAAGGCTGGACATATGAAATTGTATGAATCCATACTGCACCGTTTGAAGGCGGTACAACTTTGACAGCACTAGATGAACCAATGATCACTAAAGTTAAGCAACATCGCAAATGGTTGATATCTGAACATCAGGGTAGGGCCGTATTCAGGGAGGGGGCCCGGTTCCCCATCGACCTTAATTTTTTCTTCTTTACTGGGGCAGACTCCGAAAATTTGGAGCTTATTTTGTTCATTAAATTTTAGGAGGCTTGTTAGGATCTTTGGGGACACCAATCTGGAGCTTTTTTGCGGACCGAAAAATAGATTTTCCAAGGGTACCTAACTGGAAGGCCAAGAGCAGAGCCGAAAAATCTTCCACCCCGCCGGAAATCGATCCCGAGACCTCCGGTGTGCAAACCTATTGTGATACCCATTCCGCCCCTGAAATTGTTCTTATGGTAAAGTCCGATTATTGGTACGGTCAAACCTGTCTCAATGGGAAGCCAAGGGACCTGCAATTTTTCCCGTTTGTCCAGGTTTCCCAATTACAAATGAAGGGACCACGATTTTTGCCCGTTTATCCGCAAGTTTCCCACAAACGAATCCCAATGAGACAGGTTTGACTGTACTAAATTCACCACAAAAACCAAATCGCCAACTTTCTGGAGTTTCCTAAATTTGATGGTTTGACTGTCGGAAATTCAAAATGAACCATATCTCGGTATCTAGAAGTCGTAGAAGAAAAAGAAAAATTCCGTTGGTCCTCATTTTTCCTGCTCTATGACTTTGAAACATCACCCAATTAAGCGCAACTGATCTATTAAGATTTATTAAAAATACTTTCCCATACTTTGGTGATACAAGGCACAGATGGTATTCAACAAACGGTATTTCTCTTCGGATGGAAAACCCAAGCCATCTGGCGTTAAGGAGCATTCACCTTTCTGAGAATTATCAGAAAGAACTACCTGCCGGATACTTCAAGTCATCCACCACCTGCTCTTCTCAAAATGAGTTCTAGAATTGAAAATGGGAAACCTGCTCTTGAAGTCATGTTATGTCATTCCGAGCATAGGAATAGAAATTACGTATGATTTTACGTAGAGGAATAGGGAGGAAACCAGTTGGGTCCCATAGCCTTTTTTGGTACCACCGGACCCGACTGGTAGTCGACGACCTTAAGAAAAAGGGTTATGGGACCCAACTGAAAATGAAAATATGTATGTACATGTGTCGGAAATGAATATTGTAATTTTGACCACAATAATAGTAGTAGCCTACTGCTGGAGTAAAGGGACTTTTCAGTCCTATGCGAGCAGTATAAATAAACACTATTATTATATTATTAATACCTACCTATAGAATGTTAATCAATGATAGGATGAGACTGAAAAGTCCCTTTAGCCACTTTCCGTAACGGCATTATTGTCATTTTCCATACTTAGTGAAAAGACAAAGCGTGGGGGCCTGGGAAAACTCATTTTCGATGGGGGTACAATTCACTTTTTTATAATTTTATATCCCGTTAGGCGATTTAATACAATTCACTTTAGGATGGGACATTGACGATACTTTTATGAAGCCCGTATCATTCGGCTTGTGATTTTCATACCCACGTCTGCCATTTTTCCGGAAGGGAGGGTGAGGGCATCATGAGACCAAGTTAAATTTTTAGCAGTCCTGCAGTCCACGTGTGAAGCGTTGTCTAGCTGGAGGACTTTAAATAGGGAGGATACCAGTTTGAAATTTCCCTTGCTAAAGATACAGCAAAGGTTGAGAGCGAAGGGCATCTACTCATGAAATTTTTCTAGTCAAAATCAAATGTCAGCCCAAAACAATCACCGCAGGTTTTTTTGAGAGGCTGACGGAAAAACGCCGACCCCGTGGAAAGGCAAAGAAAAAGAAGATGTGTGAGCTTTATGACAAACGACAGTAAAATTCCATGTCTTCTGTGGGATTCGAACCCGCTTCGAGCATACTGTCGAACCTGACTGATGGTAACCGGTTTGGGAGACATTCCTGGGTCTTCGTGTTTTATAAGAGGTTCTACTTTTTTTCTACTGTCCTAGAGTGATGGTCTCGTTCTAGAGTTCCACAGAGTCCATAAATTAAAGAGGACCTATAAGTTAAAGAGGACTTTTCCCTTGACAACCGTATATGTACATACAATTCAGTCTAATAAAAATTGACGTCATCTCCCCTCTCTCTAGTTCTACCATGCTTTCAGTAGAACTACTCCTTATCAAACGTCTCAATATGAGACAATAGCCAAAGCCAAAGAGTCAAAGGACTCTCAGATGTTTTCAACTTCTGTTATACTTTCAGCTCCTCATAATAAATCAGGAGCACAATGCTGACTGTTGACACAGACTTCAATATTTTGTACTTCTACCTTTAAATTTTCATATGTACCTACTGAGCAAACACTTACGTAAATAATACCATACACAAATAAATGAGTACTCGTCTGAAAACAGTTGTTTTCGAAAAATGTATGCATAAGAAATTTAATTTCTTCTCGACGTACCTGGAATAAATACGTCAGTTTGTAAAGTAAGGAATAAGTAGAAAGTAGCGTCAAGTATATGAGAGTAAGGAGCATTCGACAGGAATTAGAGAAACTTTCATTGTTTTTTCTCACAGTAAGCACAGAGCTGGAAATATTGTCAGGTTCTAATGCAAAACTCCACCTGTTCACATGATAAAATCTTTGAAAATTTTAGGAATGATGTTAAACAAGATGATGAGCCAGCCTAGTTAGCTTAGTTGGTAGTGCGTTTGCCTCGTAAGCGCTAGGCCGCGGGTTTCCAGCCTGGTTAGCTTAGTTGGTAGTGCGTCTGCCTTGTGAGCGCTAGGCCGCGGGTTCGATTCCCGCCCGGGGTGGATTTTATCCTGATGGGATAATGTTCGTTCTCGGAACGGCTGGCTTTTTCCTATCCTGTCTTCCTTCTCTCTTCGATTTCGGGACGATAAGACCATAGCAGTTACAGTTCCCTCTGTCAAACCTCTAAAAAAAAAAAAAGAAGATGATGGAATAACATTACTGAAAACGCCATCTTTTATAAGAAGAAAAGAACTGTAACAACCATAAAAGAGTTACCTTTCCTAATCACTTGGTCTAAGGACATATTCGGGTTAAAGTATAGATAATTCAGCTAGACAAAATAGAAGAAGGGATGAGACACAACACTTGAAAAAATGAAAGTATGTAGGTACATATATTATGTAGTAATAAGGAGCGCGAAGCGCGACCGCATGCACAACCGTGTGAAGCCCCGGGAGCGCGCAGCGCGACCGCATGAACAACCGCGCAAATCCCCAGGAGCGACGGACCCAGCTTGTTACAGTAAACATTGAAAATATGTCAGTCAGTGAGAATAAAGTACCTACAGTAAACCCTGTGTTATAGCATGCCCGCAGTATGGTCCTGACTTGGCCCTCCCTGGCATTCCGAGCCTGATGACATCAAAACTCCTCTATTTCATTTTGGAATGTTAAAACGTTTTTAATTTTAATTGTTCTTTTTTCTCTTCTTCTTTCAAAGTCATTATTTTTTATTTAATTTTATTTCTGAGAAAAATTTCCAAAGTTTTTTCTTTCTTCTTTCTTTTTTTTTTATATAAAATGAAGATTTTTAACATTCATGCAAAACAAGGATGTGAGAGAAGTTTCAGCTAAGGCCACAAAATTAATTTAGTGCTCAAGAACTTGAGTGAACTCCAGTCTATAATACACTGTATTTTACGGTACTTTTACGCTAAATCAATCTCAGTGTTAGTGCTTCCAGATCAGATCATTAGAAACTAGAAATGGGTTTGCTTAGCAAATTTATACTTTTTTTCCAAATTCTGTGAAGCATTTTGAATTTTCTCATAGGTTATATGTCAACAAGCTGCCTTTAGACTCTGGGAACTCATTGTCACTTCCCAGTGAAAGGGTTCTGGTATTAGGTTAGATCTGAATAGAAAAGAATAATAAAGTGAGCACTTGGAATGTCATTTAATATGAAACCTTCCTCTCCAGGGAGATATGTTGGCTGGGTTTCTTAAGTAAACTTTGGAGGAATCATAACAATGAGGTGATATCTACTGCACAGGAACATATAAACATATTGTGCTGAAAGTGCTGCACATTGGGGAATACGATGGAATGGTATACGCTTTTCTTGTTAACAAGAAAAGAAAAAAAATGAGAGAAGTGGTTGAGAAAGAAAATTCAATAGAGAGA
>NW_007378404.1:2337-47113 GCF_000475195.1 Diaphorina citri | reverse complement strand
TTCTCCTATCCTGTCTTCCTTCTCTCTTCGATTTTCGGGACGATAAGACCATAGCAGTTACAGTTCCCTCTGTCAAGGGGGAAAAATCACCTAAAAACTTCAGCAATGAAAAGTACAGGTACTTTACATGTCGTCATACGTTCATGTGTAAGAATCGCGCAGTGTCCTTGCAATTTGGAAGACATTGAAACTCGAGAAATACAATGAGGAGAAGATAATCACATAATCTGCATACTGAATTCTGAATAACATAATACTATGTACTAAAACATATTATGTATGTACTGAATACTGAACAACATAACGTACTACACTAGGCGAATAGGATACACCAGGTATGGTAGGTATGTAGGACCTGCTTTGTAAATCAGCTTAAAACTGTTCAGGAGGAGAAAAAGTTTCTCCTTTCGGGTATTTGGTACTTGTAAAGATTTTTTGGTACTTGTTCAGAAGTCACCTCAACGGAAAAATTGCTACAAAAAGGAGCTGTCACAAATGAACAGAGATCAGTGTTATTGTAGGGTTAGGTTAAACACAAAAAAGGAGCTTTTTTTCAACTGTCGTAGCCTTTGAATGGATTACCTTTTTTTGTGCCCCCTCGATTTTTGATTAATTATTTCTTTTTTGATCTAGGTGGAATTGTAAAATTCTAAAGCCCCAAAATCCAACTTAATCAATAAAATAAATAATAAATTTTCCGAAGAAAAAAAAAAAGTTGATAAGCTGTATCGTTACTTAACCAACGAAAGTTTGTCTGCAGAAGGATACACTATCTATTAGTAGTTGGAAAGACAATGGGAGAAACAAGTATATAAGTATAAATAATAATAACAATAGACATTTAGACACACACAGGTGACGTATGAAAATCTTGGCGCATAAGGCTATATGGGTACGGTTGACCGCATGCTAACTGAATTTAGAATCAAAACCTTGTGGAATATAATATCTAAGGATACGCCAAACTCGTGAGAATATGGCCCTATGAGATACTGGGAATTTACAAGCACGTATAGATTTTTTTTTTTTCCAAGAGATTTCATAGAGGAAACTGTAACTTCTAGGGTCTCCATCGTCCCGAAATCGAAGAGAGAAGGAATACAGGATAGGAGAAAACCAGCCGTCCCGAAAAGAAATCTTAGCTGTTTAGGATAAAATCCGCCCCGGACAGAAACCGAACTTTATCCAAAACAGATAAAGTTCCCTCTCGCGGAACAGATAACTTTCGCCTATCCTATTCATCTTTCTTCGATTTCGGGACGGTAAGACCTCATTTATTACAGATCCCTCGATCAAAAAATCTCTTTAAAAAGTAAATAAATAAAAATAATAATGATAAATAATGAAGTAAATAAATAAAAATAATAATGATAAAAAATAAAGTAAAAAATCTGTAATAAGTTCTCTCTGCATCGCGCTCAATATCCAACACTTCGCTGAGAAAGACTTGTGCCATTCCCGACTATCGAACCCACAGAAACCAAAATGGTCGTCACCCTTTTCTCTCTCACTCCTGGGATCTTATTGCTCTTCTTTTCTTATCTTACCAATATTACTTCTCTTTTTTTTACTTTCTATTACCATCAAGCGTGTTACCACTGGGCTCAGTGCAATAGTCCTAAACTAAAATGGACGCGGCACATCAGGGATCAGGAAGAGACCGCCTTAACATAATAATAATAATAATAATAATACCACTGGGCTGATTGTGAAAAAGTCGTGACGTCCTAATATGAGTAGGTGTAACAAAAGTTGTATTTTTCTTGCGGAATTCGCTGTTTCTGAAGGTCAGTTTCCCTTTTATCTTACAGCCCGTTCCCACTTATCTTGAGTTTCATCCGATTTCCCCCCCCCCCCCCCCCCCCACCGCCCTCCACCCGTCTCCCTAAAACTCTTTTGTACCGATACTCAACTAGTAATGGCCTATAGTAGGTACATCATTTGCATTGCATTGCACGATGCTTTGCAAACACCAAACTAGTGCAACGCACATCAAAGGCATTCGCCAGAAAACCGCCACCTCTCGGATACCCACAAACGTTTGCTGCAATGTTCAAAAACTTTGCTGCAACTTTCTCAAACACGTCCAAACTAACGAATTTCATTGCATTGCATGTTGCATTGCACGTTGCATTGCACAAGTCTGGACCCACCATTAAATACACGAGCTAATGGTATGTTGTTGATTGTGTATGGATGTTGAATTGGTTTTAATTTCCGGTGGAATGTTATTACTTTACATTTGTCAGCTCCCATGGCGTAGTGGTCACTGCGCTCGCCTTGCACGCGGGAGACCCGGGTTCGATTCCCGGCGGGGTCAAGAAATTTGTATCATGCAAATGATTGATTCCGTGACTGGCTGTTGCGGGGCCCACTCAGCCTCGTGAGGAAAATGAGTAGCTATAACATATAAATGCGCATAGCGACCGGTGCCAGCATGGTTAGGTAAACATTGGATTTTAGGATTATTGAGATATTGGGAAAATTCTACAATGCTGCAGTGAGCACCAAAGTTGTGACATAATAACACAAAGAAACTGCATTTACATTTACATTTTATGGTTTAGTACAGGCGCTATGACGCCAGAAGAAGGGACACATTGCGCAAGGAAAATACGTCTAGAGTTCAAAAATATTTTCGTCCTCGTTGCTTTTGAACAACGAGGACAAACTCGAGGACTTTGTTTGTAACAGAATCTTTTCCCATTTTCCAACTACAGCAAATGTAGGTACACAATTAAAAGTCGTGTGATGTTCACATCAGGCTTTTACCCTCGCTTACAGGTATCCGCCAACAATATTAAATATTTTGGAAAAAAAAAAAAAAAAAAAAAAAAAAAAAAAAAAAAAAATGTTTTTAATGATCAGTCATTTATTTTCTGGCATAAACTTGGCTTGAAAAAGTGAAACTCTACCAGTGGTTTTAAAAATGGAACGAAATTTTCTTCTTCTTTTCTTTTGTAGTATTGGTAAATTCCTTATATGGTCGAAGAATGTTCTCGATAAAACAGTTGTTTTTAATTTATTTTCTGGCTCAACAGCCATTTCTGGCTTAAAAAGGTAAAACTTTTTATGTGAGAATCAGCGTTCTATCTAAACACCTCCGACATTGTAGAAAAAGTATTGGGCCGTTCAAGTTCTCTTGACATTTGAAAACAACATGTGAAAGTTTTTCAATCTGGGATACAAAAATATTTTGTGGTTTTAGTTGTATTTAAAAATGCCTTTCTCAGCTGAAATTTTCTTAAATAATTAGAGAATTTTCTGGGAAAAATACCTCTTGAAAGTTGTTTTAATAAACAATCACTTATTTCCTGGCACATAATTTTCGAATGGAATAAACAAATATTTTGTAGTATTGGTTGCGTTTTAAAAATGTCTTACCTTAAAATTTCTTAAAATTATCAGGAACTATTCTGGATCTCAATCCTGGATATCATTTGGCGATGTAAATTCTTAAATTATGGACGTACTTATACAAGGTGTCCGAGAATTTCTCTTTTCTCAGTTTTTCTCAAATCCAGGCAGAATTGGGAAGAATTGTATATATTAATAATATCTAACGTATATGTTTCATTCTTCAATATGGAGCATAAATATTTGGGTAAAAATATGAAGAAAACGTCCATTCTTACGTAGAATTCGTAGAAATTTGTGACAAAATAAATTCCATATTTGAAGTCGAAACGGCAAAAGAGTATCTTTGGAAGGTCTAAAATTCAATTTTCATTTGTGGTTCTAAAGAAGTCAAAATGGCATAAAGGTAGATATCTGAAAATTCAATTTTTATTTGCTGTTCTATAGAAAAAGTTAGACCCTATAATGGAAATCCATTTTTACTTTACGAACTTCCACCAATTTGAATTCGACATTCCAAAATAAGTGAAATCACTGGTGATGGCACATACCTAAATATTGATATCAAAAATGATTTTTCAAATCGATTTGCCTCGAGACCTAGAGGTCACAGGAGAAAAAGATTAGTTCCGTAAATCTTCATTTTCAAGTTCTCTGACGAGAAAATCTTTCGTAAATACTCGTAAGCACGTCATAAGCTTTATTTTACACTAGCATCATAATAGATTTCCTCATAAGCATAATAATTATACTGGTCTAATTTACTAATTATTATTGTACTTCATATCACCGAGATTTGATGGCATATTTTGTGACTTAAAAATATACTGACCTAAATCTTCGTTTTTGGTAAATAAATGATTTTTGCTTCACAAAGGCACAGTATACAAACTGAAAACATTCAGAGCTTATTGACAACACGAATTTCGAATAATGGAACATAAGACGAGTGGAAATATATCAGAAGTTATATTTTGTTATAAACATACGTACTTAGGTAATGAGAAATAATCCTAGCATTAAAATAAATATATGTCTATTTTAAAATGAAACGAAAACCCTGCCTTATATCATGCAGAAGTTGGTTCAAAATGTATTTTTCATAATTTAAATAGGAGAAACAAAAAAGCCAAAGGAGAGTAATATTACCTATGCAATGGAGGAAAAATCGAAACTTAATCGAAAGATAATTAAAATCATGTAGAACTCTTTTCTTACCCAATTTAGATCTTGATTAAATTATGAACTTATTCATAATATGTACATATTTATCTCGTGAATTTATAACATGAATAAAATTATAGCCAGGGGTTTGAAAAAAGAAGGCTTTTGTGTCAAAACAAATACCTTAATAGGTGAATACAAAATTAAGTTCTAGAAGTATAGCTGGCCTAAAAAGTAACCTTCAATATGCCTATTTTTTAGGGGCCTTGTTCTTTAATTCTAAAATCAAAAAGAAAAAATAAACGAACATATAAGGAATTACATTACTTTCACTTCCTATAAAATAAGGAAAGTGAAAAAACCAAGTGCTATGGTTGAAGGAACCATTATCAGATAAAACACAAAGATAAACAAAAAAATTGGTCTTCCACAGAGAGGAAAAAATTGAAGGTCGCCCTAAAATTTAAGGTAAATCCTCTAAAAGATAGCCCTAGAAAAACATGAAATAGAGAACAACATCGAACTATTTTTCCTACATAGTAAATAAGGAAAAATATATGTCCTACAAACAAAAATTGTCTTGAAACAATTACCTGTCAAGTTTTGAGATCCACTTCAAATATTTGCACGGTAAAAACCATGACATATTTTTTTTCATATACTTCATTTATACTATTGAAAAAATATTTTTATGGTAAAAATATTACTTTGTCAAATATGTTTCTTGTAAATTTATAAAAGGAGGAGCTGCCGAATGAAAAAATAATGTGATAAAAATCCTGGAGTATGGTTGGTTCAGTTGCATTTTCCTCACAGTTCTCTAGGTCAAAAAAACCAAGGCGTATTTTCTTATTTCTTACTGAAATGTCCATCTTTCTCTTGTGTCAGAAAAGGCGTATTTTTTTCGTCTTAGGCGTACTTTTTTTTCATCTTATGAAAGGTCCTGTTATTTGTGAAAAATACGATTATATATATATATTTTTAGTATCGAGCTCTTCCAGGTTTGCCAGATTGACTGTATGCTCCAGGGTTGCCTGTAAAATAGTTTACGAACATTGGATATATGCAAATAAATTATTTCAGTTAGAACCTAAAAAGAGTAGTTCTAAAAATGAAGCTACGTGTAATTGTGTACATACGGTAGATATACATATTCCTGTGAAAATGATTTAAAACCTCTGGCCTGTAAAATAGTTTGTCAATATTGGACATATGCAAATAAATGATTGATGAAAATTAGGACCTAAAAGAGGTAGTTCTAAAAACTGATCGTTGTATGGTACGTGTAAAAGTGTACTTATGGTAGATATACTAACATATTTCTTTGGAAAAAAGCTTCTTTGTACTCAAGAAAGGAAGGTTATCCTAGAGACAACCGATTCGCTTCAACAGTAATTAATGCCTATAGTATAGAATTGTTCCTAATTTTTACTTTCCTTGTTTTCCTATTAACACTGGAATTATTTCTTAGCAAATAGTGCAATAGATAGATTAGATTAGATTAGATAAATTTATTTGTATTTATTTTTTAAAAAATGTTACAAGGTTGGCTTACATACTATGAAAAATAAATAATAAAAATAATAACTACCTGCTGATTATAAAGTAAAGTTAAAAGGAACATTACTTATCACACAGGTTTTCCCAAACGTACTTTCGTGGCTGATAACAGTAAATTTACAGCTTTATAAGAAAAACTGGATTGTTTTGGATAGTAGGGTTTGGTACTTGGTGTACGAAATATGCATTACGGATTTAATATACCAAACGTTCGAGCTTTCTCTAATATATGGCCCTGAAAGCGGAACTTTCGCCGTGAACAGCGACCAAACCATTCATTTCTCGGGCCTTGACTCAGGGACATTTTTTTTAAAAGAGGTTTCACAGAGGGAACTGTAACTGCTAGGGTCTTATCGTCCCAAAATCGAAGAAAGAAGGAAGACAGGATAGGAGGAAAGCCAGCCGTTCCGAGAACGAACATTATCCCATTAGGATAAAATCCGCCCGGGCGGCAATCGAACCCGCGGCCAAGCGCTTACAAGGCAGACGCGCCACCAACCAAGCTAACTAGGCTGGCCAGGGACACTTTTGATCTACATCCTAAAATGAACCTCCCTGCAATGTTTGAGTGACTTGGGCAAAAGCTCAAATCCTGAATAACGTGAACTCTTTTTGATCTTTTTCAAATTTTTGCCTGAATTCTCGATCCTCGACCCAAAACGAAACTTTTGAAACAAACCTCACTGTCCCAACCTTCATGGTTTAGATTCTCATCCCTGAATAACGTGAACTCTTTTTGATCTTTTTCAAATTTTTGCCTGAATTCTCGATCCTCGACCCAAAAGGAAACTTTTGAAACAAACCTCACTGTCCCAACCTTCATGGTTTAGATTCTCATTATCAAACCTCATTATCTGATTGCCAAAAATACTTGGAGTGTTGGAAATTGGTGACGCCTGAATAACGTGAACTCTTTTTGATCTTTTTCAAATTTTTGCCTGAATTCTCGATCCTCGACCCAAAAGGAAACTTTTGAAACAAACTTCACCGTCCCAACCTTCATGGTTTAGATTCTCATTATCAAACCTCATTATCTGATTGCCAAAAATACTTGGAATGTTGGAAATTGGTGACAAAATTTAATGTCCCTCGATGAGCAGTTCAAGCTTTTATCTCCTCCCTTTTGGCATCGATGGCAATTCACAATCGTGTTCCTTGCGGAAGATTCCAGCAAGTGCAACCAGCATTACATTATTTCCAGTCATTTGGAAGAAAGAACACACACAAACGTTGTGAGCTTTAATATTTATCTTTTGTGCGAAATACTGTCAGTGGTGGCGTCCACGGTACGCGTCCACATAGCTGACTGCACCGTTTTTTCCTTCGGGACGAAAAAAGTACGGACGTTGACTGCTTTAATGAAGGTCAATCTTTTCAAACTACCTCATTTAAGGTGGGTTTCACCAACCTACTTTTTTTAGCCCCTTACAGCCGTGTTAATGTTAAGCCTATACAGATCATTCCTATTTATAGGTTTTATGAAATAACAAAACGAACCAACCTCAGTGGCTCAAGCAGATAGCGCGGGAGGAATTTCAGAACTGGAGGTTTGGCAGTGATAATAAGCACGTATCTCAAGATACTAGATTTGGAGACTAAGTACCTGGTAGGTAATTTTGGTACAAATTTGATTTTTTATAGGAAAATCTCGCGCCCCCCCCCTGATTTGTCTCCACGCCCCCCAGTTTGAGAACCTCTGGCCTAAAGGCTGCTGGATCTGTTACCCACTTTCGCACGGGATTAGATTACTGGAAAATACCTTATTACCTCATTAATCTTCTGCTTTTTCTTCGACTTTTCCCGTATACAGACGGGGTAGGCGTTTTTCCTCAGCCTCTCAATCAGCCTAATTACCTTATTAATACTGTAATAGGGTGTTGCCATTATACTTTGTCAATTACCTGTATTGTATGCACTTTAAAATAAATAAATTCAAATTCAAATTCAAAATTAATAGTGCTTTTTTGAAGAGTTCCCCCTCTATCCTCCCCCGGTGGTGTAGTGGTCAAGGCACTTCAAGGGGTTCGAGGGAACTTTAGTGGGTTCAGAGCACAGAGAGTGGGTAGCAGAATACCTAGATTTGACCTAAAAACAGAGTGGAACGAAAAGATAGAGCTTTTTGCTGCCTTGCAAGCGCTAGGTAGCGGGTTTGATTCCCGCCCGGTGAGAACATTATCCCAACCAGATAAAGGTCGTTCTCGGAACCGTGGCATTCTCAAATCCTGTCTCTTCCCTGTGACAAACCTCTTTGTTTTTTTCAAGTTCTTTTGGTTTTTGATGGGGTTCAATAGCCTTGTTTCGAAATCCTGCGAGAAATTAAGGCTGACTAAGACCTCTCTGTTAGGGGTTTTGAAGCAGGTTGAAAAAATAGGCAGTAAAAAATTAATATATAAAACGAATGTAAAAGGGGAAAGGAGTTTTCATTAATAATTGTATTTTTTAGTCCGTCCTTCCTTTATGATTACAATAATTATGTAGTAATAAGAAGGTACCTACCTATAAGGGACGGACTATTTTATTTGCTTCGGTGTCTGTCTGTCAGTCTGTCTGTTCCCATAGAAGGACTTATCCAAACCTGGTCGACCAATATATCAAACTAAAGGTATTTTTACCAGGAACACGAAAATGGTGGTTTTTGGGGGATTTTTTTCAAATTTTCCCACACAAATGAGCTTGAAATTTGTCGCGACGACCTATGAACTCAAAGCGAGAAAGTTTTATATAACATTTCAGTCGTTATTTTAACCGGTTTTAGCGTCACCTACGTTAAGCTACGCCGAGCAAGGCCAATAAATGGATGGGTGACTTAAACCTTATATTGGGAATCGTAATAATAAAGGAAGGACGGGCTAAAAATAATATTTTGGAGAAGAAAAAAAAAACATACCTATAGGTACCTAAATAAATTAGGTAATTGTGGTAATTGTAGGTATAAGTATATAGGCACCTACCTAAATTGACCATTTCATGTTGCATCCAAATGATTATGATTTCAATAATAGTAGTAGCCTACTGCTGGAGTAAAGGGACTTTTCAGTCCTATGCGAGCAGTATAAATAAGCACTATTATTATTATTATCCAACTTGTAACTGCCGAGGTCTTATCGTTCTGCGACCAATTAGACCAAACCTGCACCCAGGAGCCAGGAGGACCTGCTCAGTGCAAATGAGAAAGCAGTAATTACAAGTGGCACGCTTCTAGGAGCGACAGCGACAGATATATAAATGGCAACATTGTACTGGACATGGAAAGTAAGTATCGTTCCGAAATCGAAGAGAAGAAAGACTGAAAGACAGGATAGGAGAAAGCCAACCGTTCCGAAAACGAACCTTATCTGTTCAGGATAAAGTTCGCCTCGGGTGGGAATCGAACCCGCGACCAGTGCTTACAAGGCAGACGCGCTACCAAGCTAACTAGGCTGGCAAGGTGCTTCTTTTAATGACTGTATACGCAAATCGGATAAGATATGATCCTTTTGCAACTGTAATGTTTCTATTCGTAGTGATCCGAGTTTTACGCTCCATTCGGCCTCAAAAGCCAACAATGTTCCCGGGGCGGGATTCCCCGGGAGTGGATCTCATCTCTGTTTGGAAGAAGTATAATCTCTTCTCGCTTGGGTACTTTGGCTTGGGTTTGGTGTCTGAGGTTTGGAGCATAGTCGTGAATCAGAAGAGATCTAAAAATACCAAGAGCTGGGTAGTTAGGAGAGTGGTTTTTGAAAATGGCTGACTTCTGTAGAAGAAGACAACCATATTGTGTGAGCTTGGGATCTGGGATGCTGGATTTTGAAGTGCTGGGCCGTTTCCGAATGGTTTGTTCACGGACTTGATCTGATTCCTAACTGAGCTCGATGATTCGGGCAATCTGCAGTAGCTTTGGTGTTTTCCACGGATGTCTTGCAGAGGATTAGCTAAGCCTACAGTAAAGGTAGACACACACTACCACCACGTCACGTGAAGTCATGGGGAGTCAGAAAGGTGTAGTTTCAGGTCGTTCAAGACAGCCACACCACTATGAGCTCACGTGGCGTGATGGTAGTGTGGTTCTGGAGACCAATTCTAGTAAACTTCATGTCAGTAGAGAGATACTAGGGGTAATCTTGGCGTGAACAATCTGGTATTCCTGAATTAAAACGCCTTATCCGAAAAAAAAAAGATCTGATCTGTTGAAAATATACATACACGTAGGTATGTAACTGAAATCTGAACGTGTGTATGACGTAAGGGAAATTTACTGTGAAAATCCCTTTTACCACGCAAAATCTATTACATTATCTAAAACCTATGCGGGCACTAATCACTTTTATGAAGGCACAAAAAATGTCGGTAAATCGTGAACTTTGACGTCACGGCATACGCTCCCGTAGGCGATGACGTCACGTCAAATGTCCCGAGCAAAGCTCTCTCGCAGGCAACGCATTATTGTGTTTGCGCGCATACGTTTCTGCGCAGTTCTTTCTGCTCCTCCGCTAGCGCGCTTGCACAATGGCGCTACCTAACGGACGAAAAAAACAACTGCGTAAAGTCTGACGTCACACATATTTGAACTCTTTCACTTGAACGGAAAATGAAAATGAATTTTCGACCTTTTACAGTTATTTTTTCGGAGTTTTGACCTCAGATTTGGATTTTTCCCAACTTTTTACATAGGAATCGACCATTTATTCATAACTTTTACCCATTTGCAACTGCTCCATTTCCCAAGCCTCTCTCTCCCCTCTACTTAAAGATATAAGTTTGAGTCCCCCTGTACTTAAAGATTAAAAATTTGAATTGAATAGAAGTTAAGTATTTCTAAGTAAACATTCGCTTGATTTCTATCACGTATTTCACATGTTGGCAAAGAAAAGACTTTCTCAGTCTAATCTGATGGACATGTAGAAACTTGGGACAGAACTGTCCAATGTTGTGTTAAAGATTACCTCCGCTTGTCACCTGAGATATGTCCCATGAAGGAGTCCTTACTTCGAATGTTCTCACTCCTTGAACAGAAATTTATTTTGAAACTATTTCGATTTTGATGAAATTTGGCTTTTACGGGCCTCCCCTCTTTTTCTGGGTTCTACAATTCAATGAATGACTTGTTTAAGTTTCATAAAAAGTCATTGTAACCAGGTCCGTCGCACATGAAAAGCGTAGTCACGCAACTACGCTTTCAATGTGTAACCGGCCTTAAATCTCCAGATCTTGAAAACAAAACACGAGTCATTGGTAAAACATCACCATGCTACGACAATTTGGACAGCCCCACCAACTCTTCGTCCTCTCTCATCTCTGAAGATTCTTTTTCAAAGATTCTCAAGTCTTCATTCCCGTACGATTGGCACGAGCTCCTAATTTGAATAACATGAGGGCCCCCGCGGTCACGTGGCAGCCCCCCACCTATTTTGCTAAGTATGAGGGCTGCAATGAGTTGATTATGGTCCCACCATGAGGACAAAATAAACAAGGGGGGGGGGGATTTGGAAGATCTCACGGAATGGTTACGTAATTGATTGTTGATTATTCGTAATTTGTTTATCAATTGGTATAGGGGAGTTATTACTGATTATTTTTATTCGTAATATCTTGATTGTTGGTTTTTGGGTAGAACGGGATGATAGGTTCAAATTTCGTTCACAGGCTGTGAGGTTTGAAAAATTTGGTCCGATTGCCAGCTGAATGGGACAATCTGGTTAAATTGGGCTTTTTTGCTGGATCTTTCCGTTCGTTTGGCCTGAAAAGAAGCTGAGCAAAGGATAGAATTTTATTTATTACACAACATTTTGGAAGTATTGTTTCGTCACATAATCCAGAAAAAGCTTTGAAGGACCAGTCCTTCGAACATCTAAAGGTGTGTCCAAACATAGTGTGGACATGGACATACCTTAAAAGTTTACTGGGACATTTCTGTATTGCTAACAAACTAAAGATGTCTGGAAGTTACCGCTGTTCTTCGTCACTGATGAAACTCATTGGTGAAATCGTTGTACTTGGGCATTCTGTGGATGAGTGTGGATCTAGTCATGCTCCGAATCAAAATACATGGACAAGAAACCCACCCATCCAATGAACTTATCCATATCCAAAACTTGGAGGAAATGCATCCAATGAATGTAATCATGTCCAAAGACGGGAAAGCCATCCATCGATATCCGGCAGGGTTAATCCACATCAAAGAGATCCATCCAACAAACCGAGTAAGATTTGTCATAGCAGCCTATCTGGAACATATGGCTTCCAAAAAGGAAAGCTCTAAGGAAAAGTAACTGAAAAAGTTAGTGGTAATCTATTGCGTAAAAAGTTATGTTACAATTATTAAGACAGAAAAAAAATCACGCGTAAAAATAAAAAGTTGAAATGATTATGGGAAGTGAAAAATCTATCTTTCTCTTTCCCCCAAAATACCCCACACTTGAGTCGTCCAGACTTCAGACACTCCTAAAGGTCAAGAACCGAATTGGCAAATGACCTACCAACATCGATGTTGTTAGGGTGAAACTCCTTGCAGTCATTGGCAAAACAGGTCAATAACTCCAGAAGAGAAGACAGGAATGTGTATTCTGTAATCATAGTCACCAAACTCACAGAAAAGACGTCAAGGAATTCAAATCCCATCAAAAATACATTGGTCAGAAAGCAATCACCCTCTCAGAGCCCGGAATAGATTTAGAAAAGGAAAGAATAGATTAGAATCATTAATCAAAAATAATAAAATCCCAACCCATGTTTAATGCTCAAAAAAGGTTTGAATGACAGACACAAAGCCAGGTACCTGTAGGAAAGGAATTTCGAAACTCCCCCATCTTAATCACAAAATATATAGGTACCACAAATGCTTCCTCACACGATTAGATGTCAAAATATCCCTTCAATTACACTACATGCACTTGGCTTTCCCGACATTACAAAAATCAAGCCATTTACATTACTTTCCTTCCTATAAGCCCAATCTGATACACAAAAAGCCCAATCTGAGGCTTAAGTGTTGGGGCTAAACAGCCCCCAAAGGATGGGCTAAGCTTCCTTCCTATAGGATGGGTAAAAAAGACAAGAAATTTGACAGAGGAAACTGTAACTGCTAGGGTCTTATCGTCCCGAAATCGAAGAGAGAAGGAAGACAGGATAGGAGAGAGCCAGCCGTTCCGAGAACGAACATTATCCCTTCAGGATAAAATCCACCCAGGGCGGGAATCCGGCGACCTAGCGCTTACAAGGCAGACGCTCTACCAGTCAAGATAACTAGTCTGGGTGACCAAAGTATTTACTATTGCATTCATATTTTGATTTAATTCGTCCAAATACAATTTAGTAAACTAAAACAGTAATGGAGGAGTTGCAATTAGGAAAATATTTTTTTAAAAAGGTCGATTCCTACGTAAAAAGTTGTGAAAAATCGAAATCTGAGGTCAAAACTCCGTCAGTTGTGACGTCAGATTTCACGTGACGTCAGATTTCACGTCAAAATGCGCAGAAATACTTGCGCACAAACTAACGAAGCGGGAGTCATGAGTTCTGAGGTCATCGCCAACGGGAGCGTATGTTATGACGTCAAACAGGGAGAGAGATTGTCAAGTCAAAGTTGCTATCTCTTTCGACAGTAGATCTCGATTCAAAATTCAGAAACTTTTCTCTCTCTTCAATTATTGACATGAGTGTGTTTGAAATAACCACCTCTCTATCTCTCTCTCTCATCACTCATTTCTCTTTCTCCTCCCCCTGTCTCACTTTCCCTTTCACCAAATATCTCTATCTTTCTCTTTTCCTTTTTTAAACCTCTCTCTCTTAGTTCTCTTTCTCTCGCTCACTCTCTCTCTTTTTCTCCATCACACTCATTCTTTCTCTTCCTCTCTCAATCTTTCTCTTACCAATAGGTACATATTGGAAACATTTTTCTCTCTATCTCTCTTTTCCCTTGTCAAACCCTTTCTCCTGTTTTATCTCTTTCTTTCTCGTCTTTCTCTCCCTTCCTACTTTCTATCTCTTCCTCTCACCAATATTTGTCTGTCTAGCTATCTCTTTCCCCTCTCCTTCTTCATCTGATGTACATTGTACCCTCTTTTTACCTTGTCTCTCTCTCTCTCTATCTCTCACCAGCCTAGTTAGCTTAGTTGGTAGTGCGTCTACCTTGTAAGCGCTAGGCCGCGGGTTCGATTCCCGCCCGGGGCGGATTTTATCCTGATGAGATAATGTTCGCTCTCGGAACGGCTGACTTTCTCCTATCCTGTCTTCCTTCTCTCTTCGATTTCGGGACGATAAGACCATAGCAGTTACAGTTCCCTCTGTCAAACCTCTTAAAAAAAAATCTCTCTCTCTCTCTCTCTCTCTCTCTCTATCTGTCTGTCTACGATCTACATAATCATTATCTCCCTCTTTCTTCATTTCTCTTGCTCTTCATTTTTACCATCTGTTGTTTTCCAAATCTCATTTCGCCTTTTTGATTGGATATTCATGGGTGAAGTGGTGAATTCGATGGACAAATTCGATACGTATATTATATATATTTAACGTGTTGTGTATATAACGTATATATAATGTGTCACTCTTTCTACCTAGTATGTGACATTTTTTTCTTCCTGTCTTCCTTCTCTCTTCGATTTCGGGACGATAAGACCATAGCAGTTACAGTTCCCTCTGTCAAACCTCTTAAAAAAAAAAATATGTTCTTTGCTCGTACACAAAAAGCCCAATCTAAGGCTTAGGTGTAGGGGCAATCTAAGGCTTAGGTGTAGGGGCAAAGAGCCGCAAAAGATGGACAAACATTCTAATACCCGGGGTAACGGAATACAAGTTTTTTTTCGCACAAGAGAAGAAAGCAAACAGCACTTCGAAATGCTTCTGCTGAAATTATAAAAAATGGGCAACTTGGTAGCGTATATGATATTTCATATACGAAGTACTATAGTAGGTACTGAAAAGAGCACTTCAAAATGCTTCTGCTGAAATTATAAAAATGGCCAACTTGGTAGCGTATATGATATTTCATATACATACATATGAAGTACTATAGTACTGATGGCCTGATAGAAATATGATAGTAATATTATGCTGATGGTAATAGTACCGTCTTCCTTCTCTCTTCGATTTCGGGACGATAAGACCATAGCAGTTACAGTTCCCTCTGTCAAACCTCTTAAAAATAATAATAATAATTCAAAATAACTATCTGGGAAACAAAAAAGAATAGACAAATTATTCATGTATTTTATTTTAAAGTAATCTATTCTTAAGGTTGAAAAGCGGCTTTAAAAAGTAACTGCTTCCAAAAAAGACGAAAGAGGTAGACCGCTGCCTTGCATTTCCAACCGTCTTTCTCTCCCTCTTTTAGACAATGCAACAACAATTCACATTTTTAGAATGGGAAATTCTTCTACTTTGATCAGTTTGCTCCTTAGGAAATACAAAGAAATTGTGAAATTTAAAAAGGGAAGTAGGTATGTACCTATCTACAAATGGAAAAAAAAGTAGAAAATAATAGCGAAATAGGGGGCACACGACCCGAGACATAACACCCCGACAATCCGTCCCCTGGGATCTTGATCAGGGGTAAATTATATTTTTCTTCTTCTGCTTATTCTTCATCATCTTGTTCTCCCTCGTCAAAAACCCTTTTTGCCCTTTAAGGAGCGACGGGTTATTCCTTACAATTGCATAACACAAATAGATCAGTTGCGCTTACTTGGGTGATGTATCAAAGTCATAGAGCAGGAAAAATGAGGACTAACGGATCAGGTACTATTAGATAGTAGAAGACCAGTTGACATCAGTGAACTACTGGTTGCGTCTGGCTAGACAACATTCTAATCGCAGACACAAACACAAACCAGAAACCCTTGTATCTCAGCGTTTCTCAGAACTTACCTTTCGGTCTGTCTAGGGAACCTTATTATTATTATTAACTCTGGCTTACCGTAGATCAACATCTAACATCGGAACAATATGCGGACATTGCTGCTGGATTAACGTTTCATCTCGATGAATAGACGAACATCAACATAGACCAGGGCGACAGGATGACCCATGTTCCATGTCAGACTCTTGAGGCATTGTATCTCAATAAAAAAGTCAATCAAATCTTAAATTTATTTGTGTTAAAGCGGAGCCTTTTCACAAACTTTTGTTGAATTGAAAATTAAAAAAATACCTGCGGATTTTTTTTTTTTTTTTTTAAATAAATTTACAAAGAATTTAGATTGCAAGGATACAATATCAACTTTGGATTTGGAACAGTAATGATTTGATGTCATCTTCAAAAATACTCGTAGAGACGGGAGAAGTGAAACTGTGGAGGGTTGAAAACTAAACGAACACACTTATGGAGTTTGGGCAGAGATCGGCTTTTATAAAGGAAACCAGAAACTTGTCAGCCTAGTTAGCGTGGAAGGTAAAGCACCTACCTTGTAGGTCGCGGATTCAATTCCCCCTCGGAGCAAACCTTATCATAAACCGATAAATTTCGTTCTCAGAACGACAGGCTTTCTCCTATCCTGTCTTCGATTTTGGGGCGTAAACAGGAAAAAGGGCTGGGAGTAGTCTTAACATAGACGAGAGGCTAGTTTTTCTAAAAATAAGCATAATTACCTGCAAGATTATTACCAGAATCCTTGCTCTTTTCAGAATTCAAAGATTAACAATAGGTAATCTTTGAACTCTGGACATATTTTTGCATTACTTCTAATTGACGGATGCCTTTGGTCTTGATATTATATCCTGCTCCTTATTCAACTTTTTCTGTATTTTACCAACCAACATCTTCCAGATCAAAACACCAATCAAGATGGTCAACAGGATCTTCGAATATTGGTAGCAATTATTTGGTTCCCAACATCTCATTTCTTAATTCTTATATCGTTGGCATTCATCTGATTGTCAAGATAATTCTTATATCGTTGGCATTCATCTGATTGTCAAGATCTTGAAATATCGCTGGCAGACACGGTTCCACACCATCGTCAATTGTCTCGGGGCCTGTCCTTCAAGAATCTCTCGGCCGGATCAGAAAAGCGCGCGCAATTCCATTTTCATTGCCAACCTGGTTCTCACGAACAGTTACCTACCGATGAATAATACCGGTAACTTTGTACGTATCACTGTTGTCTTTAAATTACACCGAGACTAAAGATGAAAGAATAAAAATAAACAGTGAAAAAATACACGTAAAACGAAGGTATAATCAAGAACCTTGAAAAGATTTCCAGAGGTCAAATTAAGAAAACATTGTCAATTGGCTTTTTCCTATCCTGTCTTCCTTCTCTCTTCGATTTCGGGACGATAAGACCATAGCAGTTACAGTTCCCTCTGTCAAACCTTTTTACCTCTATTCTAAGCTTCATTGAAACCTTCAACCGCTTCTTTTCTCACCAAATAATAGGTGCATAGGTAGTCAGTTGTCTTACCTATCTAACAAATTATAAACCCTCAACCATTGATTTTCTCACCAACTAATACATAGGTATAAAACTGTTTTGTCTGACAAACTATAATCCTGTCTTCCTTCTCTCTTCGATTTCGGGACGATAAGACCATAGCAGTTACAGTTCCCTCTGTCAAACCTCTTAAAAAAAAAACCTTTTTAAAGAATGTAAAAAAAAGATCTCTCACTTCGCTCAGTCAAAAACAAACAAAACTTCTTCTTGTTCCAGGACATTGAAACATTTGATCTGGAGGATTTCAAGTACAACTTCGTCAACATGACGGCATTTTTTCTCACCAAATAATAGGTGCATAGGTAGACAGTTGTCTTACCTATCTAACAAATTATAAACCCTCAACCATTGATTTTCTCACCAACTAATACATAGGTATAAAATTGTTTTGTCTGACAAACTATGAAAGATTTCCTGCAATTTTAGCTTAGCTTACCTAACTCAGTTTAGCAAAGTACAAATTTACAACAATAGTTTTCTCGTGGAAGAGCTCACTTCGTGAGAATGTTGTCATAAAGCCTTGAAAAATAAAAGCTAAGGAGATAAGTTTCTAAGATAGAATCTTATTCTTATCAGTAGGAAGATGGGTTACAGAACATTACAACTTACAGCGTATTGTAGGTAATATAGGTAACAACTTACTGTGTATTGTAGGTAATATAGGTAACAGCTTACTGTGTATTGTAGGTAGTAGGTAGATAATAAGGTAATTAAGATAGGTACAAGGTCTGACTTCCCACGTCCAAATCTAAGATCTAGTGTGAATCTTTTAAGATAATGGTGTGAATCTGTTTCATTACAATCATAACTCCTCATCCTCAGTTAATTCAGAACATCCAGAATAATAATATAAGCTATCTAATACACATGTTACCTAATTCCTTTCACGCCAGCCAAGTTAGCTTAGTGAGTAGCACGTCTGTCTTTTAAAAGCTAGTTCGCTGATGCGGTTCTCGCCCGGGGCGAACTTTATCCTAAACAGGTAAGGTTCGTTCTCGGAACGGCTGGCTTTTTCCAATCCCCCTTCTCGTTTCGATTTCGGGACGATAAGACCTACCTTATTCCTTATTCACAGTTCCATCTATCAAACTTAAAGCTTTCGTTCAATTAGGTATCAAATTGAGATTCTGATTCTGATTTAACATTTGAAATAATTGTTACAAGAGGTAGGTAAAACATTTCTTCCAAGAGTCCCAAAACATAATGTTTAGGGATAGGGAACAGTGTAGGGAACACTAAAGATCATGTAGGGAACACTAAAGACATGTAGGGAACACTACCCATGACGCAAGCAACATTTCCTTTTCAAACTGCCAGGGAGATAGGTTATACGCTGTCTAACCTAATCTTCAATCTCCTAATCATGTAGGAATTTCGCCTGGGTTGCGGTTTTGTGGTCGCCACTAAATTGGGAACTCTAATCTTCATTGTAGGTGCAGAAACTCATTCCGCCTTCACTTTTACTATCACCAAGCAGGGCCGTAGCCAGGATTTTGTCGAGGGGAGGGGGGGGGGCAAGAGAATCCTGCCACTTTAAATAAACTCTAAAAAAAACAGTGATGTACCGGGGGAGGCGGAGGGGACTGGATGCTCCACATTTTTGGGATCCACCCCATAGTAAAGGAGCTAAAATGAACCCCGAGGGGCCGGGCCCCCTCGGCCCCCCAAATACGGCCCTGTCCCCAAGTTACCTGTGTGCACCTGATTCGGTTTTAACTTTTAATTCTGTGGTCTAAGCTTGGTTTTGAATGGGTATAATTAAGCACCAATTTGTGTTTGTACTTACCTAACATCATCAGTTAAAGTAGGTACTTAAAGTATGATGCGGTTAAAATGCGTAATAATAGGAGATTAAAATAGGTGCCTACTTAAAACTTAAAGTATGATGTGGTTAGGCGGTTTCCGTGCACAATAGGAGGTAAGAGTGGGTGAAATTTGATTGAACTTTGGCTCAGGTGGAGAGAATAGGTACTGGTGATTCGGCCAGGTATTCCTTTTTTTTTCTTTTTTTTTTTTTTTTTTTTTTTTTTTTGCAAAAAAATCCAACCGTTTTTATGATATTTTTAGCGCGCGGAACGAAAATAAATTTATGGGATCAGGGAGAGGTTATTTTTTCAACTCGATGTTTGTAGGTACTTTTAGGCTGTCGAGAAGGTGCCATTGGTATTGAATTGACGAGATAGGTAGCCATCCTAGTTAGCTTGGAGGGTAACGCGTCTGCCTTGTAAGAGGTAGGCTGCGGGTTCGATTCTCGCCCGGGACGGATTTTATCCCAAACAGATAAGGTTCTCTCTCGGAAGGGCTGGCTTTCTCCTATCCTGTCTTCCTTCTCTCTTCGATTTTGGGACGATAAGACCTTGGCGGCTACAGTTCCCTCTATCAAATCTCTTAACAAAAAAAAAAAAAAAAAATCGATACCTAGTAAAAAAAAAACTACATTCCCCCCTAAAAAATCTTTAAAAAAAAAAAAAAAAAAAAACGATACCTAGGAAAAAAAAAAAAAAAAAACTCTATATATCTCATACCTACGTTGCATGGGTTCCACCAGTCAATCTCAACTGTAGAGTGATAGCACCTTCAGATGTCTTCAACGTGTAGGGTCACCTTCTCAAAACGAACGCTACCCCTTCGATAAAAAAACATACTACACGCTTCACATTTCGCCCCTTCAATAAACGAGCATACTACAAGCTCTACACACTTATCCATCCGACTTGAGTTCTCGAAAAAGTTTCAGATTCAATTTTTCAAAATCCCGAATTTATAAAGAAAACCCCCTGTGAAGCTATGGTTTTTCTTGTAGATTAAAATGAGAAATCCTGTGAACTTTAAGAAAAACTCGACGGCGATTCGAAAAGTTTGGGAAAATGGGTCGGAAAAGGCGCCCAAAGTTGGCCATTTCGAGTCAGGTTCTCGAGAACCCCATTTTTTCGCCCCGTGAGGTTTAAATAGGGAAATGTTATATGAAATGAAACGTGTTGTATGAAAGGAGAGCCGGTTAGCACTCCCCTAGACAAGGATGGAACAACACACATACGGTTAAGGCACCTTAACCACATTTTTTTTTTCTCTCACTATGATTTCGAAATGGATAGGTTAAAGGCATTTTTAATAATAATAATAATAGTGCTTATTTATACTGCTCGCATAGGACTGAAAAGTCCCTTTATTCCAGCCGTAGGCTACTACTAAAAAATTAAATTTTTTTTAAAAAAAAAAAAAAAAAAAAACTTATGAAAAGAATAAAATCACAGGTTATTTATAAAATTTCGGCACCAACACTTCGTAGTTTTTACACGAGAAACAGGAGGGGAAAAATTGGTAAAATTAATTTAATTTTTTTTTTTTTCATAAAAATCAAAATAATCACTGCTAAATTCCCCCCGGCCGCATTAGAGGGTTGGGGCGCACAAATTCACAACACAACCGCTCACATCGACAGAACTTTTCAAAATGCGACGCGGGACGCTACATTGGCGCGTCATTCCAAACCAGTTTTTTCCGTTAAAAATTCAAAACAAATCTCAGGACGAGAAATTCAAATTCGACCAATCACAGCGCCGCGCGAAGATTTCGAGGGGATCGAAATCCACCAATGGCGAGCAAGCCGGGATTTGAATTTCGTCTTGTAACCGAATTTCTTTCGTGAACTGGAAGAAGACAGGTTTTTTTAAGGTTTTATTTTTATTAGATTTCTTTTTCTTTGGGGTCAGTTCTTCAGGTTGTTCTCGAGTTGTGTTCTCTCGATTGGCAAAATCACCGGGAAGCTGTTAAGATTTGGACCAAGGTTTTAGCTTTTGAATTGTTAACTCTTACAAAGCCACTGACAAAGATAGCCTAGTTAGCTTGTTTGGTAGAATTCCATACCTCGGCTGGGATTGAACCCACGCCCTCCTGTTTACCAGGCGAGCGCCTTGACCACTACACCACCGAGGCAGGTATGTATCCTCACAGTCTTCATTATTCCTATGGCCATTGTACAATGTACTTCAATGTATTTTATGTGCAAATAAAACATATTCTATTCTATTCTATTCCTATCTACTTCTGTGTGCAGGTACCTACACTGGGTAGATAGGCAATCAGGCACCTACAAATTCTGAAAATTTAATAATCATTTGGATACTACCTAATACCTACTGACTTCATTTTTTTATCCTTTTATTAATGGAAAAGAAAGTCTTCATTTTACCGGAAAAAGAATAAAGATATAAGATATAAGTGATAGAATCATGAAAAGTACACCCTTCAGCTTACCTAACCTACTACAACTATTGGCCTAAAATTTGGAGCATCCATTTTAGACCATAAAGTCTGCTTATAATGTACGGTATACGGTTAAATAAATGTACGGTGGGGTGGATTCCTCTACTCGGTTCAAAAGTTCACTCTGTGTGGAATCCAGGAAAATTCGAAGTTCACGGTGTATTGAAAAGAGTTCATGCTCATTAGGTCAGCAACGTCACGCATTTTGTTCTTAATGAATTTATTTATAACCATCATACATAGGTCTTCTTTATGCTTTGTAAAAAAAAAGAGAAAATTTTAGGATGTTGAATTTTCAAAACTTCCTATGCATAAAAGAAATGAAAAATAAGACCTGTATTATCCTAAGTTAATGTCAGCAAAGGTTTTACCTTTGCTTTGTTTGTCAAACATCTTGAGAAAATTTCATGAAAATTTTGATTTTCAAAACTTCCTAAAAGAAATGAAAGTAAGACCAGTATCATCCTACCTATTTTTAAAGTTGAAAATTTATAGGTTTGGGAGCAAACACAGTCATTTATTTTCTGGCATAAACCTGGCGTGAAAAAATGAAACTACTTACCATCGAAGTACTTGATGCTTTTCAGGCTAAATAAATAGTCTTTGATTTTAGTTGCATTTAAATATGCTTCAACCTAAATGTCTAAAAATGGCCACCAAAAAGTTGTTCTAATAAAAAGTCAATTTTTTTCTGGTGTAAATTTGGCTTGAAATTTTAAAACTTTATACATACCTACATACATGCCTTTCCTTTCGAAATGGAAAAGGTAAAGAAATATTTTCGGGTTTACTTTCATGTATTTTATTTTTTACTTTCTATTTTACCTTAATTTCCATGTGTTCTGGATAAAAATTTATTAATTTTCATAAACGATTATTTTTTCCCCCATAAACCTGGCTTGAAAAATTAAGATATAAGTAAGTATCTCATTTCCGCAAAAGAATAAGGAAATATTTTGTAGTTTTAGCCAAATATTCTTGATAAAAATTCATCTATGGACTCACATGGAGTTGTATTAATTCATTTATTTTCTGGCATAAATCTGGCTTTAAAAAAGGAAACTTTGCTCGTGATTTTCGAAATGGAATTGAGTTATTTTTTCTCTCTTGTATTTTATTAGGTGCATGTGATGTCGGGTGACAGGCAGACCTTTTGAGCCGTACCTGTCAGGTCTACCTGATAATGTGTGCGTGATCATCAGGTATCAGTTCGACCTGATCAGTTCTACCTGATAATGTGTGCGTGATCATCAGGTATCAGTTCGACCTGATCAGGTGTACCTATCAGGTCTACCTGATAATGTGTGCGTGATCATCAGGTATCAGTTCGACCTGATCAGGTGTACCTATCAGGTCTACCTGATAATGTGTGCGTGCTCATCAGGTGTCAGTCCGGTGTATTCTACCTGATAGTGAGTGGCTGGCCTTAGTTAGCTTGGAAGGCAGCACGCCTTGTAAGCGCTAGGGTGGAGGTTCGATCCCCGCCCGGGCCGTAATTTATCCCAAACAGATACGGTTCGTTCTTGGAACGGCTGTCTTTTTCTTATCCTGTTCTCAATGTGATTTCCCAATTATTTAGCCTTAAGATACCATGTTAAACATGGTATCTTAAGGCTAAATAATTGGGAAATCACATTGATTGATCTCAGGTACCATAAGCATTGTACAAAACAATACAATCCTGTTCTCCTTCTTTCTTCGCTTTCGGGAGGATAAGACCTTGCCGATTTCAGCTCCCTCTATCAGATCTTTTGGAGGAAAAAGTTAAGCAAGTGCTTGGTAAATGGGAGGCCACGGGTTTGAATCCCACCGTAAGTCATGCTTTTTTCTTTCAATTTGGAAGAAATTCACCCCATTTCCCTCTCTCCCCCCCCACCCCCACCTTTATAATACCTATGGACTATCCCTGTCAAATAGTACGTACGTAAAGTCCCTTGGAAACTTGTATTCAACGTGCTGTTGCCGCAGACTTAGTAACTGGAACTAAATCAAACGCTTTAAATCCAACTTGTTTCAGATTAGGGATTAATCTATTAGATTAGACCAACCATTAAATTAATATTCTAACTCAGGGGTTCCCAAACTTTTGAGGAGGGTACTACCAGAAATGCTTCCGCGTACCATCAGTGGTACCACAGATTGGGAACCTCTGTTCTAACTTATTGCTTGTAAAATCTCCATTAAGATGAATTGGGGACAGACTGGAAGTTGTCTCCTCCTGGGGGGAAAGCAAAGAGACATGGGTGCATTAGACAGGTGAACTTTTGGAAGTAAACGCTAAAAATATTCACTCTAACGACTGATTATTCAGAGCTCCCTCCGAGAAATCATATTGATGACAGGCTTAGGTCGAGTTTTACCACCGTGGATTGTCTCAGGATTGAGTTCATTCCGAGGTTGACCTGGCTTTTCAGTATAGGGATATCCTCGTTTAATCTCAATCCCGAGGAGTTGGTAAAGCCCAGCTTTAGTGCGAATGCCTGGTCTATGCAAATTAACGGGTTCATAGGACTCCCCGTTTTTACTTTTTAACCATCCAGATTTCCCGGCCTCGCAGAGTTCCCGGCCTCGTAGAGTTCCCAGTTCCCAGAGAAACGATCAAAAGAGCTCGCCAAACTCCGGGTCATTCAAAATTTATAATTCCGGGAAGTGAGAACTTCTACAATAACTTTTCCTTCCGTCAACTTACCACTGGAGTATCCGTATCCGCCACCTCCAGAGTATCCACCGCCACCAGAGTATCTCATCCTATTCCTAGCAGTAGTATAAATGGGGTATATTCTATTCTATCTCCGGAAAAGTGAGAACTTCTACAATAACTTCCGCCGTCAACCTACCACTGGAGTATCCGCCACCGCCAGAGTATCTCATTCTAGCAGTAGTTTAAATGAGGCATATTCTATCTCCGGAAAAGTGAGAACTTCTGCAGTAACTTTTCCGTCCGTCAACCCAACTAGCATGTACGTACATTACATCTAGAACAAAATTTCTAGGTGGTCGGAATTTCATTTGGCTCAGTATATTTATATTGAATTACTCGAAGATCCACAATAATAGTAGTAGCCTACTGCTGGAGTAGAGGGACTTTTCAGTCCTATGCGAGCAGTATAAATAAGCACTATTATTATTATTACCTGATAGTGTGTGTGCTCATCAGGTATCAAGTAGACCTGAGAGACGGGTCTTTTCAGTCGTACCTGTCAGGCCTACCTGAGTGTGAGTGGCTGGTCTTGTACTTTATGTGCCATATTTCAAATCAAACTATTTATAACGTTGGTGTCGTATTTTGTTAACCAAATATTTTTCCCGTGTCGCCAAATTTCTAATGAAACCATCATTAGAAATTTGGCGTGAGTAAGGTTAAAGTGCTTGAAAAAGACAGGTTTTTACAGTATGTTATAGATTTCATATGGAAATGTTTGGTTAATAAAATACAACTCCTAGATTAACTTAATATCTACTCGAATGTACATCATACATACATAATTAGGTTGAATGAATCATGTTTAGAATTTAGTTGTAGTCCACATTTAACTACCTACTTGATTAAAGAGTCGATAACTTTGTGAAAGTCCGTTCTAACTAAGTATTGGATTTTGGATAGTATAATGTGCCAACCTCGGTGTAGCGGTTAGCGCGGTGGATTTCGTATCTGAGGGTTGGTGGTTCGAGCCAGAGTCGATTCAATAAAATTTAGCGAGGCGTATTAATTGGGAACGACATTTGTGACAAATACTCATGCTTAACACAATTAAAATTCGTTTTTGTTGTATCTGATTTAATACCAACCTCAGTGGGTAGCGCGATGGCTTTCGGACCTGGAGGTTAAATTTTTGTCGATGGTGGGATTCGAACCCGGGACCTTCTGCATGGCAAGCAAGCGCGTTACCACTGGACCAACCGTGCCCCCATGAATGAATCATGTTTAGAATTTAGTTGTAGTCCACATTTAACTACTTGATTGAAGTCTTAGTAACTTTGTGAAAGTCCGTTCTAACTAAAGGATATTAGATTTTATGGTGTGCCAACCTCGGGAACAGTGGTTAGCTCGGTGGACTTCGGATCTGGTGGTTGGTGGTTCGAGTCCAAGTCAATAAAATTTAGCTACTGGTATTTGGGTACGACATTTGTGGCAAGCATTCATGCTCAACAAAATTTAAAGTCCTTTTAGTATCTGATTTAATACCAATCTCAGTGGGTAGCGCGATGGCTTTCGGACCTGGAGGTGGGTGGTTCGAGTCCAAGTCGATAAAATTTATCTGATTGAATAACTGACGTGTATTCTGTTACAGGATATAGCAATATTAGTTTTTGTAAAATGTTCAAAATATTTTTCTATTGTAGACCCCTTTTTTACCAATTTATTTTTCTAGATGTTTGGCGGATTTCACCAAAGAGTTGGGGGCTTTGTCCGAGAGGTTAACTCGAACCGAGTTTAAATTAGATTGCTTCATCCGAGAGTTAAAATTAAACCGAGTTTAAATTAGATTGCTTAATCCGAGAATTAAAATTAAATGGAGTTTAAATTAGATTGCTTAATCCGAATTTTTCTAGATGTTTGGCGGATTTCACCAAAGAGTTGGGGGCTTTGTCCGAGAGGTTAACTCGAACCGAGTTTAAATTAGATTGCTTAATCCGAGAGTTAAAATTAAACCGAGTTTAAATTAGATTGCTTAATCCGCGAGTTAAAATTAAATCGAGTTTAAACTCACTTTGTGACGTTGGCCATGAGTGGTGATCTCTAATGGTATTGTTGGTGAAATCCACCAATTTTTAGTGCCTTTCTGAATGCCGAAAAGTGTACTGGGAAATTTTTGTACGGATTTTTTTTTTTTTTACTAACCACTTATCTGGGTATTTGGCGCTTTGTCTATAGACCACGCAACTCAGATTACAAAATAATGGTAACACATAGCTAGCCTCCAACTTCAGTTACAGTTCCTCTATCAAACCTAAAAAAAAAGTAATATCCCTGGCAAATACTAGACTCTTAAAATACTCAAGTAGGTAGCAGGTACGTACCTAGATACTCGAAGATATTTGGCGCTTTGTCTATTGACCGCAACTCTATCAAATTTAAAAAAAAAAAAAAATCCTTGAATCCAAAAAATTTTTTGGGTTTTTTTTTTTACCCCACACCCTTAAAAAATAAAAAAAAAAAAAAAAAAAAAAAAATCCTTGGCAAATAGTAGACACTTAAAATACTTAAGTTAGGTATGTAATATGTATGTAGTATGTACCAGTACTTACTTACCTAGGTGCAACTTATGGATATGTATTTGGCGCATACTTAAGTAGGTACTCGAAGAAATTTGGCGCTTTGTCTTTTGACCATGCAACTTATAGTAAGTGCAAATAGATCTTCTTCTTTGACAGCTGAAGTACAGTTGAAGTGTTTGCATAATCCCAATTTGAGGTCAACCGTACACACTGATGGGTTTGTAATGTGAATTTATAATATTTATATTGACTTACTCATAGATATTTGGCGCTTTGTCTTTTGACCATGCAACTCACAGTGAGTGCAAGAATAGCTTCTTTGACAGCTAAAGTATTAGCATAATCTAAATTTGAGGTCAACCATCCACACTGATGGGTTTGTAATGTGAATTAAAGTCCCATGAAGATTCTAAAGGAGGGGAATGATTTTCGAGTTACCTATTTCAGGATTGAAGTTCTGAAGCCAGGAATGACTCACTCAGTCAATGAGTCAGATCCTAACTCTCTATAGGCTGTACGGAGTTGAAGAGTGAGTTACATGTTTTAGGATCTGACTCATTGACTGAGTAGTTCACTGGAAAAAGTGTCAAAGACGTCCTATTTCACCAAAAAAAGAAGAGATTTGGAAATGTATGAAATGGCTCGAGATTCACGAAGATGAAGAAAGAGAATAATGATAATTATGCCAAAAAGGGAGATGATAAAAAGAAGAAAGAGAAAGAGTATATGAGAGGACAAAAGAAGGAGAAAAAAACTAACTATATAGAATAAGGAAGTCAAGGAGGAGAGAAGAACCTCAAATTTGTTTCGCGTTCTTAGGCCAGTCATTATCAGGTGTACCTGACGACAGGTACACCTGGTCAGGTCTACCTTTTCTTCCTACCTCGGTGGTGTAGTGGTCAAGGCGTTCGCCTGGTAAACAGGAGGGCGTGGGTTCAATCCTAGCCGAGGTATGGAATTTTATCCTCAATATAATTTGAGAATTTGACCACAATAATAGTAGTAGCCTACTGCTGGAGTAGAGGGACTTTTCAGTCCTATGCGAGCAGTATAAATAAGCACTATTATTATTATTACCTGATAGTGTGTGTGCTCATCAGGTATCAAGTAGACCTGAGAGACGGGTCTTTTCAGTCGTACCTGTCAGGCCTACCTGAGTGTGAGTGGCTGGTCTTGTACTTTATGTGCCATATTTCAAATCAAACTATTTATAACGTTGGTGTCGTATTTTGTTAACCAAATATTTTTCCCGTGTCGCCAAATTTCTAATGAAACCATCATTAGAAATTTGGCGTGAGTAAGGTTAAAGTGCTTGAAAAAGACAGGTTTTTACAGTATGTTATAGATTTCATATGGAAATGTTTGGTTAATAAAATACAACTCCTAGATTAACTTAATATCTACTCGAATGTACATCATACATACATAATTAGGTTGAATGAATCATGTTTAGAATTTAGTTGTAGTCCACATTTAACTACCTACTTGATTAAAGAGTCGATAACTTTGTGAAAGTCCGTTCTAACTAAGTATTGGATTTTGGATAGTATAATGTGCCAACCTCGGTGTAGCGGTTAGCGCGGTGGATTTCGTATCTGAGGGTTGGTGGTTCGAGCCAGAGTCGATTCAATAAAATTTAGCGAGGCGTATTAATTGGGAACGACATTTGTGACAAATACTCATGCTTAACACAATTAAAATTCGTTTTTGTTGTATCTGATTTAATACCAACCTCAGTGGGTAGCGCGATGGCTTTCGGACCTGGAGGTTGGTGGTTCGAGTCCAAGTCGATAAAATTTATCTGATTGAATAACTGACGTGTATTCTGTTACAGGATATAGCAATATTAGTTTTTGTAAAATGTTCAAAATATTTTTCTATTGTAGACCCCTTTTTTACCAATTTATTTTTCTAGATGTTTGGCGGATTTCACCAAAGAGTTGGGGGCTTTGTCCGAGAGGTTAACTCGAACCGAGTTTAAATTAGATTGCTTAATCCGAGAGTTAAAATTAAACCGAGTTTAAATTAGATTGCTTAATCCGAGAATTAAAATTAAATGGAGTTTAAATTAGATTGCTTAATCCGAGAGTTAAAATTAAACCGAGTTTAAATTAGATTGCTTAATCCGAGAATTAAAATTAAATGGAGTTTAAATTAGATTGCTTAATCCGAGAGTTAAAATTAAACCGAGTTTAAATTAGATTGCTTAATCCGAGAATTAAAATTAAATGGAGTTTAAATTAGATTGCTTAATCCGAGAGTTAAAATTAAACCCAGTTTAAATTAGATTGCTTAATCCGCGAGTTAAAATTAAATCGAGTTTAAACTCACTTTGTGACGTTGGCCATGAGTGGTGATCTCTAATGGTATTGTTGGTGAAATCCACCAATTTTTAGTGCCTTTCTGAATGCCGAAAAGTGTACTGGGAAATTTTTGTACGGATTTTTTTTTTTTTTTTTTTTCTTTTCATTTTTTTGTTGGATTTATCCATTTACAAAGACTCTTTGTTTGTAACTTTCGTAAAGTTTTCTCATGTACAAGTCCTTAGGTTAGGATGTGGATTTAACCAATAGAGGTGGAAGATTAGGAATTTGTTATTTTCGGGACAAATTAAAATCACGATTGTAGGGAAGCCATCTTGTAAACAAAAACATCCTACATTCTGAATATTATTATTATTATTATTATCACTATTTTACAATTGTAACTTTTATTATTCCATACTTTCTTGGAACGAGGTACTGGTATTTGAGCGCAGCGCACGGCAGTGCGCCAGGCCAAGTTCCATTTTCACTTATCTCGAGCCTGTTATGTTCTACTCAAAGAGACTATAACTCTGTAATTGTTTATAATTATTATTGATTTGTTATTGACAGCTCAATAAGAAACTTGAGTAGTGTAAAATATTGACTGAAGAATCTGAACGAAGGACTGCATGCAAAGTATACAGGGTGTGTATACTGCAATTCACATTAATTTACTTGAGAATCAGGAAGTAAAGTAGGTATATGTACCGTCTTTCCTGTGTAAAATGCAAATATCTATCATTTTGTATGTTCAACACACTTAATGTAGTGCACATCGAATGTATATGTATTATGTACATGAACATGAGGTTTAAAAACATGAATCGTTATACAGAAGATGAGTTTTTATATATATATATATATATGTATACTAACCACTTATCTGGGTATTTGGCGCTTTGTCTATTGACCACGCAACTCAGATTACAAAATAATGGTAATACATAGCTAGCCTTCAACTTCAGTAACAGTTCCTCTATCAAACTTGGGGGACGTAGGAACTTGAATTTCGAGTCTCCCGAAAGATTTGAATGTTCGAGTGATGGTTGGGACCGCAACGTTTTGAAGTCAGTTTGAGTTGAACCGATTTCTGATGGGCTAAAGTTCGATCCAATTAAAGATTGAAATTGGCCCATCAAATTCTTAATTCAATCATTAAACTTGAACTAAATTACCAAACAAAAAATGCTTAATCAGTTCAAATTTAATTGAATTCAAACTCATGGAATCCCGACCATAAAAAGTAGAAACAAAAGATAAAAAGCGGTAACTTTGAGATGATTTTGAAAAAAAAGGGAAAAAATTAGCTCATCCCGAAACGGAATTCAGCTAAAAAAGTTGCGCGTAATCGCGTTTAGCGATGTTTTTGCTAATTGCGGATTTACAGATGTGTTTGCGCAATGAACGTTTTGCTCGGATAGAAAGTAAACTTGTAAATTGCTAGTTATGTCATACAAAAACAGAAGTTATGTGTTATGATTGAAAAAAAAATCAGCTGCAGGTAGATACCTAATTAGTGGTTAATTCAACTTAAATTGAATTCAAACTCATGGAATCCCGACCATAAAAAGTAGAAACAAAAGATAAAAGCGGTAACTTTGAGATGATTTTGGGAAAAAAAAGGGAAAAAAATAGCTCATCCCGAAACGGAATTTAGCTAAAAAAAGTTGCGCGTAATCGCGTATAGCGATGTTTTTGCTAAGTGCGGATTTACAGATGTGTTTGCGCAATGAACGTTTTGCTCGGATAGAAAGTAAACTTAGTAAACTTGTAAATTGCTAGTTATATCATACAAAAACAGAAGTTATGATTGAAAAAAAATCAGCTGCAAGTAGATACCTAATTAGTGGTTACGAAGTGACTTGCAATGAGGTATCTCTTTAAATGTAGGAACTTCAATATCTATCTAAATTGGTCTCGGTAGACCAATAAATACTCTGAAGATCTTCGTCAGAAGTAGTCAGGGGAATTAAATTGTTGGTTACAGCACTAAAAGTATTGCTAGGATCTTTTGTCAATATTGTGAATCTTGTATGAGCATAACTGAAGAGCAAAACGTAGTAAAATTTCTTTTAAGATTGATTATCACTGATTTATCAGCGAATTTTTGTAACTGTGTGCAAGTCACTTCATAATTTTCCTCAAAGAGTCTCGAGTCAATTAACTGAATTAACGTTTGATTTAAATCGTGGGTATCCACAAGTTACTAGTGTTTGTACTACCGTTAAATTGAGACTCAGTGAGGATTTAGATGTTAAATTATAGAGACGAGAGCTTGAGCTTGCCTCTCATCTTAGAATCATTACATCACGAATAGTCACGGCGAAAAGTGACGCAAAACTGAACGATGATACCTATGATCACTTTCGTTTGAAATTCAGACACGATTTCATGACGTAAAATTATCTGCTTGGAGCTTTTGTAATCATAGGTATTAAAGGTGGCGAAGTACAAGACTACAAGTCTCGTTTTATATGATGCTCTCACGACCGCATTAAATAGTCATTCGAAAAAATTACAAATCTCCGTGCTCAAATTTTAATGTTGGTATGTTTCGTCATAGAAGTTCTCTCATTTGTCCGAATGGACGCTAATGAGCTTAGTTGCGGTCGGAATTACACGAAATTTGGTAATTTTCGGTGTCTAAATTGTATCTAGGCGAAACATCAAATCGCTTCACACGATTGCAATCTGTGAGATAAAGTTCGAGATATGTTTGGTTTGGTAATGGTAACTCTGATTTGAATCTTGAACTTTCATATTCTCATGCGTCGTTTGGTAACCGGCCGAGTATCAACTGTTGAGAAAACAATTGGAACTGTCTGCAGTTCGCGTCAATTCTCTTTTCAACAATCAATACTGGAGACCGTGTCTCGATCCGAGAGGTGAGATCGCAGATTTGAATGGAAAAGTATATGTTTGGTTTGGTAATGGTAACTCTGATTTGAATCTTGAACTTTCATATTCTCATGCGTCGTTTGGTAACCGGCCGAGTATCAACAGTTGAGAAAACAATTGGAACTGTCTGCAGTTCGCGTCAATTCTCTTTTCAACAATCAATACTGGAGACCGTGTCTCGACCCGAGAGGTGAGATCGCAGATTTGAACGGAAAAGGGCCGTCCGCGAAAGCAAAGACCTCCAACGCGAGAACGAACTTGATTCCTTGTTGGATGACTAGATGTCCAAATGTTGTTGGCGAGGCCTGGCGTCGGGCTTCGTAGGAATGTTGAGCCCGCCCGATGGTTTCATTTCACGCGGGGGAGGAATCTCTTCCCGCCCGCGAGGTACCCCTACCCGCCCCGCAAGTCTGCGAGCCGGGGAGACGGCACCCCGCCGCGTGAAAGTCAAGTCCCGAGGTAGGGGCGGTTCAACAGGCGCGAGGCGCTTAGTAGGAGGATGGTGCTCCGTAGGAGCTGGATGGGACACCGTAGCTGGAGCTTGGGTATCCACTGGCGTAGCCACCACCACCGGACTGGCTCAGGTATTGAGCGACTTGGATAGCGGGCTTGACACCTTCAAATTGGAGGTCGACAACTCTGGAAGAGTAACCGGATGGTACTCCGTAAGAGCTGGATGGGACTCCGTAGGAAGAAGATGGGGCACCGTAGCTGGAGCTTGGGTAGCCACCACCGCTTGAGTAACCACCACCGCTTGAGTAACCGCCACCGCTTGAGTAACCGCCACCACCGCTGGACTGTTCGTCTCTCAGGATGGCTTGCTTGACTTTCTCGAGCAGACTGTAGTCGACGTTTTGGCCTTCATAGGTGTTGCCGGACACTGGGACAGACTGGAAGTTGTCTCCTCCTGGGGGGAAAGCAAAGAGACATGGGTGCATTAGACAGGTGAACTTTTGGAAGTAAACGCTAACATTATTCACTCTAACGACTGATTATTCAGAGCTCCCTCCGAGAAATCATATTGATGACAGGCTTAGGTCGAGTATTACCACCGTGGAATGTCTCAGGATTGAGTTCATTCCGAGGTTGACCTGGCTTTTCAGTATAGGGAAATAGGGATATCCTCGTTTAATCTCAATCCCGAGGAGTTGGTGAACCCCAGCATTAGTGCGAATGCCTGGTCTATGCAAATTAACGGGTTCATAGGACTCCCCGTCTTTACTTTTTAACCGTCCAGATTTCCCAGCCTCGTAGAGTTCCCAGTTCTCAGAGAAACGATCAAAAGAGCTCGCCAAACTCTGGGTCATTCAAAATTTATAATTCCGGGAAGTGAGTAGTGAGAACTTCTACAATAACTTTTCCATCCGTCAACTTACCACTGGAGTATCCGCCACCGCCAGAGTATCCACCACCTCCAGAGTATCCACCACCTCCAGAGTATCCGCCACCACCGGAGTATCCGCCGCCACCACCAGAGTAGGAGTATCCACCACCACCACCTCCTCTGGACGGGGCGCCGTAGCTGCTGGAGGGAGCTTCACAAGAGACCAGAGCGATGCTGCTCAGAGCCAGGACCTGGAACAGAGAGAATTGGGAGGATAGGAGGAGGTCGAAACAGAGATTCAGCTGATCGAACGATAGGCAAATGGAAAGAGAGAAGACGAAAGAAAGATAGAAGACGAAGGGAACAAAACGAAGTAAATTTTTGAGGTAAACCGCTGCGCGCTGAATAATATTTTTGTAGATTTTCAAAGATGCAATAAAACGCGAACGACATACTATACTGCATATCTAATTATCTACCATTAAGCATTGTTATGTCCGATCTTACCACAGAGTTTTTCGTTAAGCCAGAGTTCAAGAAATACAACTCTCTTACCCCCCGCCACCCCCTCTCTTTGAGCTTCATTTTTCTCCTCTACTGTACGTCAGACTCCGAAAAATGGGGGTTGAGGGCCCCCCCCCACCCCTCTTCTTTGAGTTTCATTTTTCTCCTATACTTACGGCAAGACTACGAAAATTTGGAGCCCTCCTCGCTAAATCCTGATATACGGCCCTGGTACCAGGTACCTACGTACTAATCATTGAACAGTAATGCTCAAACCCATCTTAAACCTATCCGAAGTGCAATTGACATGTAAAGTATCCCGATTAGCATATGAATAAGTGTCAGAAATTCAGAATCTCAATCTGTTACGACAGGATAGGGTATCCTTGGCTGTCACAACTCAGCCTTGGTAACACAATAGTTAAGAGCCAGCTCAGGCCACTTACAGCTTAACCCTATACACAAAAAGCCCAAACTGAGGCTGTAGGGACTGGACAGCCCTAAAGGATGGGTTAAGCTTTTTCGAATTTAGGCCACTCACTATCAGGTGACAGGCAGACCTTTTGAGCCGTACCTGTCAGGTCTACCTGATAATGTGTGCGTGATCATCAGGTATCAGTTCGACCTGATCAGGTGTACCTGTCAGGTCTACCTGATAATGTATGCGTGATCATCATAGTATCCGCCGCCACCACCAGAGTAGGAGTATCCACCACCACCACCTCCTCTGGACGGGGCGCCGTAGCTGCTGGAGGGAGCTTCACAGGAGACCAGAGCGATGCTGCTCAGAGCCAGGACCTGGAACAGAGAGAATTGGGAGGTTAAGAGGAGGTCGAAACAGAGATTGAGCTGATCGAACGATAGGCAAACGGAAAGAGAGAAGACGAAAGAAAGATAGAAGACGAAGGGAACAAAACGAAGTAAATTTTTGGGGTAAACCGCTGCGCGCTGAATAATATTTTTGTTCTTTTCAGAGATTTTCAAAGGTGCCATAAAACGCGAACGACATACTATAATACTGCATACCATTAAGCATTGTTATGTCCGATCTTACCACAGAGTTTTTCGTTAAGCCAGAGTTCAAGAAATACTGACCTGTGTAAATCTGTAAATCAAATGAGTGACGTCAAAGAAAACCCTTGACACTGTGTTAAACTCTCAGTGGTAAGAACGGTCATTAAAGGAAATAAAGGCACAGATAATCTGAGGCAATATTATGTGCCATGCTGCACTGAGGCATGCAACCATGCATCTCAAATTTTATCGATTATTATTTATTGATAACCGTAAGAATATCTCCAAAGCATATAAGCTCATGAGCTAATGGAATATGAAATGAGTCCATAATACTTCATATGTTTAAGTATAATATGTGTGTAAATAATATGCATGACAAATCAAGACGCTCCGAGCTACATGCAATTCTGAGTTATGGCGATTGAAGGAAGCTATAAAAAGGTTCATAAAATTATATGCACCGTATGACGATTTAAATGCTTTAAGTTCCATAAGATTGATAGATCAAACCTCTTAAAAAAAAAAAAAAAAAAAAATACTGACCTGTGTAAATCTGTAAATCAAATGGGTGACGTCAAAGAAAACCCTTGACCGTGTTAACTCTCAGTGGTAAGATCGGCCATTAAAGGAAATAAAGGTACAGATAATCTGAGGCAATATTATGTGCCAATGTGCCATGCTGCACTGAGGCATGCAACCATCTCAAATTTTATCGATTATTATTTATTGATAACCGTAAGAATATCTCCAAAGCATATAAGCTGATGAGCTAATGGAATATGAAATGAGTCCATAATACTTCATATGTTTAAGTATAATATGTGTGTAAATAATATGCATGACAAATCAAGACGCTCCGAGCTACATGCAATTCTGAGTTATGGCGATTGAAGGAAGCTATAAAAAGGTTCATAAAATTATATGCACCGTATGACGATTTAAATGCTCTAAGTTCCATAAGATTGATAGATAATCTTATGGACCATAAAATTACTCATTAAACATAGCTTAATAGTAGGTATAGGTCCTCACAGAGATTCGACTTACTGTAGTATTAGTCAGAACTCATACATTAGTAATATGAGTACTTCTAAAGAGTACCTAACTAAAGATAAACTCTTGGGTTTATGATTCCCTTTGTCAAACCTCTTGAAAAATCGTTCCACTCCACTGCCAAACAATACTCATTGCTCGTTACTCTTTCAATCAAGATCTTGTTATCCATACAACACGTAGGTACCAACAAACTACCACAGACAAATCATGCCTTAGATAACTTGCTCTCAAGTTAATTAGTCCTACCAGTCTAATTCTATCAGGCCATTGGTTATTTAATTTGTCGTTAACTAATAGGGTACCACAGGGTGATAGATGGTAAATGATAGTCAGGTCACTTGGGTTTTGATTTCGACCTGCCTCGGTGGTTTAACAAATCTTATCGTCCCAAAATCGAGAGGAGTATGGGATAGAAGCCATCCTTTCCGAGAACGATCCTTATCCTGAAATAAAGGCCGCCGTGGCGGGAATCAAACACGCGATCTTGTGCTTACAAGACAGGCGCGCTACCAACCAAGCCAACACACGGATTTTCTTTAATTTCGACCTGCCTCGGTGGTGTAGTGGTCAAGCCGCTCGCCTGGTAAATAGGAGGGCGTGGGTTCAATCCCAGCCGAAGCATGGAATTATCCTCATTTATTTGAGATTTTGACGGTAATTTCACCACATACCTAGTAACTAGAGCTCAAAGGGTTAGGTGGTAGAGAACGCCTGCGGCGCAGTGTCGTCTGGTCTAGTGGTTGCCTTCCACTCATTTTCAAAATAGGACTAGGTCCAGTAAGGAGGGCACTTGATACAAAACGAGAAGTTAATGGAACTACCTGATTACCTATTCATTTATTTGAGATTTTGACGGTAATTTCACCACATACCTAGTAACTAGAGCTCAAAGGGTTAGGTGGTAGAGAACGCCTGCGGCGCGGTGTCATGTGGTCTAGTGGTTGCCTTCCACTCATTTTCAAAATAGGTCCAGGTCCAGTAAGGAGGGCACTTGATACAAAACAAGAAGTTAATGGAACTACCTAATTACCTACCTACCTACATAGGTATATTATGTAAAGGTAGTTAATATGTATAGATACATAGATTGTCGGTACCTTTTTCTCAGAGTTACATAAGTCATAAACCCAAGAGTTTATCTTTAGGTACTCTTTAGAAGTACTCATACTACTAATGTATGAGTTCTGACTAATACTACAGTAAGTCGAATCTCTGTGAGGACCTATACCTACTAAGCTATGTTTAATGAGTAATTTTATGGTAGTTCTGACTAATACTACAGTAAGTCGAATCTCTGTGAGGACCTATACCTACTAAGCTATGTTTAATGAGTAATTTTATGGTCCAGGTTCAACTGAAACTGACTTCAAAACGTTGCGGTCCCAACCATCACTCGAACATTCAAATCTTTCGGGAGACTCGAAATTCAAGTTCCTACGTCCCCCCTAACTTTTGTGCACTTTTTCACCCGTTTTCCCTCTTAGAAATCATCTAAAAATTTTCCTCACCACTTTATTAGCTGAATTCCCTTAAGGGGTTAGCTATTTTTTTCATTTTTCATTAGTTCTTCTGTTCATCACACCTCGCGCCGTTGGCTACAAAAATTCTTTCGGTACCTCTATATTTCTACATCATACACTCTTCATGCATAGGCAATTAGGCATTAGAGCAAGCACTTGTCCACTGTTGGACAAATGTCTCTTTTTCATTACTTAATTTCTTCCCTCAGTTGGTTTCTATTGGGTAGACAGTTGTCTTACCTATCTAACAAATTATAAACCCTCAACCATTGATTTTCTCACCAACTAATATAAAATTGTTTTGTCTGACAAACTATGAAAGATTTCCTGCAAATTTAGCTTAGCTTACCTAACTCAGTTTAGCAAAGTACAAATTTACAACAATAGTTTTCTCGTGGAAGAGCTCACTTCGTGAGAATATTAGGTATCATAAAGCCTTGAAAAATAAAAGCTAAGGAGATAAGTTTCTAAGATAGGATCTTATTCTTATCAGTAGGAAGATGGATTACAGAACATCACAACTTACAGCGTATTGTAGGTAATATATGTAGGTAACAACTTACTGTGTATTGTAGGTAGTAGGTAGATAATAAGGTAATTAAGATGGATATGGGTACAAGGTCTGACTTCCCACGTACAAATCTAAGATCTAGTGTGAATATTTTAATATAATAGTGCGAATCTATTCCATAACTCCTCAGATTCACAACATCACCTAACATTAATGGCATTCATATCTTAATAAGTTATTACACCAAGAGTAGCCAGACAAGTTAGCTTAGTGAGTAATGCGTTTTAAACGCTAGGTCGCGGGTTCGGTTCCCGCTCCGGGCGAACTTTATCCTAAGGTTCGTTCTCGGAGTGGCTGGCTTTTTCCAATCCCCCTTCTCGTTTCGATTTCGGGACGATAAGACCTACCTTATTCACAGTTCCATCTATCAAACTTAGAGCTTTCGTTCAATTAGGTATCAAATTGAGATTCTGATTCTAATTTAACATTGGAAATAATCGTTACAAGAGGTAGGTAAAACATTTCTTCCAAGAGTCTTAAAACATAATGTGTAGGGATAGGGAACAGGTAGTAGTGACAACTAATAGTTTTCCTAAGCTGAAATCGACTGACTTTTAATGGGAACTAAGATCTAACTTTTAGGGAGAAGGCACATGAAAAATAAACGTAAATGTATAGGTAGGTAATTAGAGAGAAAGCACAAAGAAAATCTAAAGATAACTTGGCGAAATTCATGCCTGAGCGTAGTAGTGACAACTAATAGTTTTCCTAAGCTGAAATCGACTGACTTTTAATGGGAACTAAGATCTAACTTTTAGGGAGAAGGCACATAAAAAATAAACGTAAATGTATAGGTAATTAGAGAGAAGGCACAAAGAAAATCTAAAGATAAATTGGCGAAATTCATGCCTGAGTCATTCTCTGCCACCTGACTCGTTATTCAGGGTGACAAGAAGTGATTGAACTTTGTCATTCAAGTATAAAGTACCAAATTACCCAGGCTATTACTGGAAGACCTTGATAGGACAATGATAATAAAAGTAAATAAACAAAATAATAATAAAATGAGAGCAATAAAATAGTTTCAGAGCAATGAGATTTTTTAGTGGCGAAGAAAGATAGAAAAAAAATGAGGAATTTAGCTTAAAAAAAAAAACTTCAGGTAAGTGGTCAAATTATAAGAGAAATAGAAAAAAATGAGGAATTTAGAAAAAAAAAAACTTCAGGTAAGTGATCAAATTATCATAGCTATGTTGAAGATAAAATTCCATCCCTCGGTTGGGATTGAACCCACACCCTCCTGTTTACCAGGCGAGCGTCTTGACCACTACACCACCGAGGCGAGGCAGGAGTAGGTACTTGTGATTTTGCGAAATTGGTGGAGATGACAAATTCACTTCATTTGATTTTGCAGTAAAAGTGGATGTGTTGAGTTTACATTTTTTTTTTTTAATTTAGAAATTTAAATTAATGATAGGTACCTACCTATCTAGCCAATTGGACAGCACTAAGCAGGAAATAACCATCCATAAGGCAATTCCCCTTATGTATATGGTTCTTTTTTACTAAATGCTCTCCAATTGTCTTCAAGATACGCCGCTGGTTTTCGAGTAAGTAAAAAATGAGTGTCAATAACAATCATAGTTTCTTGATAATGATATCTTGTTAATAATAATGATATCTTGTTGATAATAATGATATCTTGTTGATAATATAATGATATCTTGTGGATGATAATGATGAATATAATAATAAATAATTATAATTGTCACGCGAATTCCCGTCTTTCTCGCGGAGAAATGAGAGAAATGCAGCAATGACACCTCTAGGTAATCCAATGATAACTGCAAGTATTATTTACTTACTACGACTAGTTATTATACTTATTATACTTAGTAGATAGATACTTACCTTGTGCGTATTTTTTACCGGTAGGTAAGTATTATTACTTACTTGGATTAATTCAACATTATATTATAGATACCTAGGTTCCTACGTAGTAAGTGTAAGTACGCCACCCATTTGATTTACACCAAGGAAAAATCGTCCAGGAACTTCGAACTTTCTTCGTGCGTTCAATTAACATATTATTTAAATATAGGCAGATAGGCACTTATCTATTACAACACAACTCTTTGAAATCAGCTTTAGTATTAGTTTCAATTAACACATTATGATTTAAATATAGGTTGGTACCTACCAATTATAACTACAGAGCTCTTTGAAATCAGCTTTAATATTACTGAGTTTCATTTCTTCGGATTACAAACATATGTAACACTTGAAAGCCGGATTAGCCAGCCTAATTGGGTATCTAACTTTTTGACATTTATAATAATAAAACGTTTTTTAGCTCATCGATGTAAATGTCACATTTAATTACTTTCCGATGTGCCCCGTAGGAGGCTTTGATCTTTCAAGTAAAAATACGCAATTGAATAACAGCTAAAATTAAATGATCATAGCTAGAAGTAAATAAAATAATAGTTACCTAGGTACTAACTGAGAAACTGAGATTGATAGTTGTCGTAATGGGCTGAGTACAAAACATCCAACGGCCAAGTGGCGGCTTAGTGGGTGTACCATGTACCTACTTACATTTTCTTCTTTTTCCTCGCCTTTTCCCGTGTTCAGACGGGGTCGGCGTTTTTCGGCAGCCTCTCAATCAGCTCTGGGGTGATTGCTTTGGGCTGACATTTGGTTTCGGCTAATATAGAAATTTCATGACTTCATGCCTTTCGTAAAACTACATTTCATTTCAAGCGGACAAACCGTTTGAGAGTTATATGGGTGTACCAAACAAATAGACGGACTAATGCAAAAATGTGGAATAGATCAGTTGCGCTTACTTGGGTGATGTTTCAAAGTCATAGAGCAGGAAAAATGAGGACCAACGGATTTTTTCTTTTTCTTCTACGACTTCTAGATCCCGAGATAAATCGATTAAAAAAATGCCGGTAAATCGTGAACTTTGACGTCACGGCATACGCTCCCGTAGGCGATGACGTCACATCAAATGTCCCGAGCAAAGCTCCCTCGCAGGCAACGGATTAATGTGTTTGTGCGCATACGTTTCTGCGCAGTTCTTTCTGCTCCTCCGCTAGCGCGCTTGCATAGTGGCGCTACCTAGCGGACGAAAAAAAACAACTGCGTAAAGTCTGACGTCACACATTTTTGAACTCTTTCATTAGAACGGAAAATAAAAATTGAGTTTTCGAACTTTTACAGTTATTTTTTCGGATTTTTGACCTCAGATTTGGATTTTTCCTAACTTTTTACATAGGAATCGACCATTTCTTTATAATTTTTACCCATTTGCAACTGCTCCATTAGGCAGATTCGACTGTGTATAGGAAATAGATAAATTGACGAAACTTAGACAGGTGTAAAAGGAAATATGTATAGATAAATTGACGAAACAAGGTACCTACCTACCACTGTTTTAAAAGGTAGGTGTACCTAGTATGTAGTAGGTGCTACCTGCCTCTACTGACGGAAGACGTCTGATGAAACTCATCCGTGTTTCACCCAAGAACAACATATCCGACTGTTTCACCTAAGGAAACGAAACAGGATCTGAGGTTGATCTGTTTCGAACCTAGTTATCCGTAAAACACTGCTCTGATCGAAACCAATGAATGGAATCAGACAGTTTAACAAAATAATTAAATTGATGAAAGATTGAAAATAATAATTATAAAACATTAATAAAAGGTTTGATAGAGGAAACTGTAACAACGGAGGTCTTATCGTTCCGAAATCGAAGAGAGAAGGACAGAAAGCCAGCCGTTCCGAGAACGAACCTTATCCCTTGCGGATAAAATCGAAGAGAGAAAAAGAAAAGCATAGAAAAAAGTTCCGAGAACGAACGGGAAAAAGAATTAAATTCCACGCCTCTAAAGCTAGTTATCCGTAAAACACTGCTCTGATCGAAACCAATGAATGGAATCAGACAGTTTAACAAAATAATTAAATTGATGAAAGATTAAAAATAATAATTATAAAACATTAATAAAAGGTTTGATAGAGGAAACTGTAACAACGGAGGTCTTATAGTCTTATCGTTCCGAAATCGAAGAGAGAAGGACAGAAAGCCAGCCGTTCCCAGAACGAACCTTATCCCTTGCGGATAAAATCGAAGAGAGAAAAAGAAAAGCATAGAAAAAAGTTCGGAGAACGAACGGGAAAAAGAATTAAATTCCACGCCTCTGTCAGGGTCGAACCCGCGTCCATTGGCTTACCAGACGAGCGGCCTACCACTTTGCTACTGTCGAAGCGTGACTAATAAAATAATAAATCTAATAAACAGATCTAATGATAATGATTAATGATCAACAGTGGTGTAGAGTAAATGTAATATTTATAATCTGCTATTACACTGGTACACTCTCCGTGTAGAGGCGCTGTCACGTCAAACAAGGAGACAAGAGCTTCAGAAGAGGGACAATTCCTAAAGGAAAATGTCATTTATACAAATCATTACATTTGGGTTTTCGATGCACGCCGCCAGCCTAGTTAGCTTGGTTGGTAGCACGTCAGCCCTGTAAGTGATAGGCCGCGGGTTCAATTCCCGCCCGGGGCGGATTTTATCCTGAACAGGTAATTTTCGTTCTCGGAATGGCTGGCTTTCTCCTATCCTGTCTTCCTTCTCTCTTCGATTTCGGGACGATAAGACCTCAGCAGTTACAGTTCCCTTTGTCAAACCTCTTGAAAAATCGTTCCACTCCACTGCCAAACAATACTCATTGCTCGTTACTCTTTCAATCAAGATCTTGTTATCCATACAACACGTAGGTACCAACAAACTACCACAGACAAATCATGCCTTAGATAACTTGCTCTCAAGTTAATTAGTCCTACCAGTCTAATTCTATCAGGCCATTGGTTACTTAATTTGTCGTTAACTAATAGGGTACCACAGGGTGATAGCTGGTAAATGATAGTCAGGTCACTTGGGTTTTGATTTCGACCTGCCTCGGTGGTTTAACAAATCTTATCGTCCCAAAATCGAGAGGAGTATGGGATAGAAGCCATCCTTTCCGAGAACGATCCTTATCCTGAAATAAAGGCCGCCCTGGCGGGAATCAAACACGCGATCTTGTGCTTACAAGACAGGCGCGCTACCAACCAAGCTAACACACGGATTTTAATTTCGCCTGCCTCGGTGGTGTAGTGGTCAGCCGCCTCGTGCTGGTAAATAGGAGGGCGCGGGTGCAATCCAGCCGAAGCATGGATTATCCTTCATTTTTTGCATTTTGCCGTTAATTTCACCCCATACCTAGATACTCGAGCTCAAAGGGTTAGGTGGTAAGAGAACGCCTGCGCGCGGTGTCATGGGCTAGTGCTTGCCTTCACTCATTTTCAAATAGGTCCAGGTCCAGTAAGACGGGCCTTTTGTTCTCTTCAACCTCCTCCATCTCCTCCAGCTAAAAAAAAAAAATTCTCACGAACTGTCTCCCTCTCATTCGACGAGTACAGATAGCAGGGCTTTATCTTTTCTCCTCCCTTCTGGTCCTATCCTCTTCTCCGGTCGGCAAGGCTCTTTGCTCCAGTAATACATAAGGGTAGTCTCTATTTTAGCGCGCGGCGGCGCCCTTAGCTTCGGGCGCCCGATCGCGGAATGCTCTCGTCTGGCGTCGATGGGTGTCGATGGTTGATTCGCCATTGCATCCGACCGTCCTCTCCAGCGGAGAACTAGGTCCCGTCATTCCGACCCCCCATGATGCATAATAACACCAGTCTAGCAGTTTACCGATGCAGTCTCTATCTTTTAAGCTAGTAATTGCGCAGCTGGACCTCTATGACTTGGGAACTGCGTGCTATTCTTAAGATGGTCCTGCTGCGCAGACTGCGCATAGGATGAATGTTACTTTTGTGAAGATAGAATCAAATCTTGATGTAATTATTCTCTATTTTAATTTGAGTTACGTTTATTAGTACTCGGCGGTTATATATACATAGTAAGACATTATTGGGTGACTCCGTCCATCTTACCGTTGGTGAGAGTTAATGTATGTTTCTAGTCATCAAATAACTATTGGCACATCTCACTCTAAACATCAGACGTTTCGTATATTCGACTATCGATTTAGTTATACTACACTATACGTTATGTGTAATTTATGTTATCGTGATACATTTTCAAAGGTTTTTAATTCATAGCACACTTTGAGTTAGTCGTCGTAACGTCCGTGACCGTTGAGTCCGTTGTCCGTTATGATCGGTTATAAGACTGACCCTTCGGAACGCCGGATCTTCGTTCGGATAGTGTGTGTTCCAAGTGCTGCGTTTCCTATTCCGTGGCATACCGCGCGCGTTAGCGATGTCCAACGACACTCCAAGGTATTCTACGATGCACTAATTAAATACCTGGTATCTCTGTTAATGAGTAATTTGTTCGCAATCCATCATATTCAGGAGTGTCTCTAAGCTGAATGACATCACCTAATCAGTTTGGTATGTAATCATTATACTTCGTCCGAATATTTCTCTATATAGATTCTATTTGAGAACCAAATACTGAATACATTGAGACTCTTTTTCCATGGCTGTTAGTATACATTAGATATGTGTAAATTGATGGAAATGTATTATATGGAATACATCCCCATCATACATCCCATTAATACACATCAAGGTAATTGAAGAACAAACATAGTTCATGGGAG
>NW_007378404.1:0-1832 GCF_000475195.1 Diaphorina citri | reverse complement strand
GAGCAAGACAAATGTCAAAGAGTATAGTTTGGGAAAATAGAATACAAAATATTAATATAAAAGTTAGAAAGTAGTTAAATTAATAAAACAATTGACAGACTAAGGTAAGTAACCAGAAGCTAGTCTCGTCACAAAATGCCTATTGATCCAAAGCTTTGTCTAGTTGGAGTCTAGGACAAAGCAAAGGAATCCACTTTGTCACCTATACAACAAAAGAACCCACTTTGTGCCTACTCAAAGTAGGGTCTGCAGGAGGCAGTCACTCTCCGTCCATCGTTGGAGTCTTATCGTTCCGAAATCGAAGAGAGAAGGACAGAAAGCCAGCCGTTCCCAGAACGAACCTTATCCCTTGCGGATAAAATCGAAGAGAGAAAAAGAAAAGCATAGAAAAAAGTTCGGAGAACGAACGGGAAAAAGAATTAAATTCCACGCCTCTGTCAGGGTCGAACCCGCGTCCATTGGCTTACCAGACGAGCGGCCTACCACTTTGCTACTGTCGAAGCGTGACTAATAAAATAATAAATCTAATAAACAGATCTAATTATAATGATTAATGATCAACAGTGGTGTAGAGTAAATGTAATATACTTATAATCTGCTATTACACTGGTACACTTTCCGTGTAGAGGCGCTATCACGTCCAAAAAGGAGACAAGAGCTTCAGAAGAGGGACAATTCCTAAAGGAAAACGTCATTTATACAAATCATTACATTTGGGTTTTCGATACACGCCGCCAGCCTAATTAGCTTGGTTGGTAGCACGTCAGCCCTGTAAGTGATAGGCCACGGGTTCAATTCCCGCCCGGGGCGGATTTTATCCTGAACAGGTAATGTTCGTTCTCGGAATGGCTGGCTTTCTCCTATCCTGTCTTCCTTCTCTCTTCGATTTCGGGACGATAAGACCTCAGCAGTTACAGTTCCCTTTGTCAAACCTCTTGAAAAATCGTTCCACTCCACTGCCAAACAATACTCATTGCTCGTTACTCTTTCAATCAAGATCTTGTTATCCATACAACACGTACCAACAAACTACCACAGACAAATCATGCCTTAGATAACTTGCTCTCAAGTTAATTAGTCCTACCAGTCTAATTCTATCAGGCCATTGGTTATTTAATTTGTCGTTAACTAATAGGGTACCACAGGGTGATAGCTGGTAAATGATAGTCAGGTCACTTGGGTTTTGATTTCGACCTGCCTCGGTGGTTTAACAAATCTTATCGTCCCAAAATCGAGAGGAGTATGGGATAGAAGCCATCCTTTCCAAGAACGATCCTTATCCTGAAATAAAGGCCGCCCTGGCGGGAATCAAACACGCGCTCTTGAGCTTACAAGACAGGCGCGCTACCAACCAAGCTAACACACGGATTTTAATTTCGACCTGCCTCGGTGGTGTAGTGGTCAAGCCGCTCGCCTGGTAAATAGGAGGGCGCGGGTTCAATCCCAGCTGAAGCATGGAATTATCCTCATTTATTTGTAAAGTTTGATTTAACTATTATAAAAAAGGAAGGACGGAATAAAAAGGAAAAATTTTAAACACAGTAAAAATTAGGTAGGTAAAATCCAAATTTGTCCTGCGGTCTGCAGGTAGGCTATTGAGAATGAACATCTGTTTTTTAAAGGCACAGAAATATTTACTTTTTAATCAGAGCACAAAATTATTAGATAATATTTAAAAATAAAAAAATTGAAAAATAAAATAAAAATAATTTTCAAAATTAAAAACTTACCACAACAAATCGGTTCATTTTCCTCGTCCTTTTCTTTCTCTCTCGGGGGAAAAAAAATCACCAAACTAACCAATTAAAAAAATATGAAAATAAATCCACGAA
>NW_007378403.1:110106-116652 GCF_000475195.1 Diaphorina citri | reverse complement strand
TAATATTAATCAAACATAGTCTGGCTGGGGGACTAACATACCAGCTTGAAATTTATGTAGGTACCTCGCTAAAGAAATGGCAAAGATTTTGAGTGCGAAGGGCACCCACTCGTAAAATTTTTGGAGTCGAAACCAAATGTCAGCCTAAAGCAATCACCCTAGAACTGATTGAGAGGCAACAGGTACACAGAGCAGACTTAACAAGGTATATCAATTTGTTCAAATTGACCAGATTCCTTTTTTGAATCTTTTTTCTTCTTCTTATGTGCAATTTTTTACACTGTGGTGATGCTAGCAATGATGAAACATGTCTGTATAAATAAACAATAAAAAAAAACCCCTCCCCCAACTGTGAAGAGTAAGAGCATTGTGTTCTTCTTTTCAAGATGAATCTTCACAAAGTCACGTCAGAATCTATCAATACAGTTCCCTCTGTCAAACCTCTTAAAAAAAAATAAATAAAAAAATAGGTACCTAGTCTATATAAGTCTATAGTACCTATGTACATAGGTATAGGTAAGTATGTAGGTACTAGGTACATAGTATTGTCTAGGAAGCACACAGCCCCATTGAGTCAAGCTGTGAAACCCAATATCAAGATGACAGGTGTATGGAAGAGTGGGAGACAATATTGTAGCAGAGTCTCTGTTACTTACTTTGAATTTTGAATAAGTTGAAAGCAATATAGCTGCTCATTTTATGTACAGGTAGGTATCGACTATCTACCTATACGAACTTTCTCGTGTAAGTTACTTTACTATGAAGTAGATCAAATGGTTTAATTCAATTGTTTATTAAAACAAAACTGTAGTAGTTAGGCACTTGTACAAAGGATTTTTCCATAAAAAATCAGACTAGCAAACAATAAATTGTTAATTTGTTAATGGGGAAAAAACAAAATTATTAAATTTTCCTCTAGGTAGTCTAGTAAACTGTTGTTTTATTTTCATAGATACCTACCTTCCTAAAACACTTCGTCTAACAGGACTAACTTCTTTCCATATGATGTTGATGATGATGATGATGATGATGATGATGATGATGATGATGATGATGATGATGATGATGATGATGATGATGAAGAAAAAGATGAAGAAGAAGAAAAAGATAAAGAAGAAGATGATGAAGAAGAAAAAGAATGAGAATAAGGAAAGTAAGAGGAGGAGGAGGAGGAGAAGAGGGGAGAGGGTAAAGGTTAAAATCCTCCCTGATTTATTGTGTACGTGGGGTTATTTCTTCCATTATCTATACTTTCTAGTGTTTTACTTTGAAAGTTACCTAGAAGTGTAAAGTTCTACAAGCTAAAAGTACCTAACCTACTAATAGGTATCTACCTACCTACCTACGCTACGTCCCTACTTCATAAGAGTATGTAGAAATTCAGAAATTGTATGAACGCCCAGTAACTATTCTAAGTATGCAATGTGCCCAGCAAGAAAGATAATCGTCCGTGTTGGTCAGCGATATAGTAAGCGATTAGTACAGTGTTAGTCAGTGAGCATATTTGTCACCATTATAAAAATGTACAGGGTGTTCCAAAAAGAAGTTACCTTTACGGAAATTACCCTAAAATTAGAAATTTTAAGCGCTTATTATAAGTTCCAAATTCTATCTTTTTTTCTGTTGGCCCACAGCACCTAAATAAGAAATACCTGTTGGGTCTCATATTGCCATCTAATATATAAAAATGAATGTGTGTGTGTTTGTTCGAACTTTATGCCTGGCCAAACCGCTCATCCGATTGCTATGAAACTTTGTCAACCTTTTGCTTGCACTCCCGTGAAGGTTATAGGCTATTTTCCGGTTCGTTTTTGTTAAGCTACGCCGAGCAAGACCACTAAATTGTTGAGTGACATGAACGGCCATGCCTTAGGGATTAAAATCAGTGACATACCTCGAAATAAAAACGGCAGTGTACAGCCTATATCCTAAACAGATAAAGTTCGTTCTCGGAACGGCTGGGTTTTCCCTATCCTGTCCTGCTTCTCTCTTTCGTTGTTTCGGGATGATGATATCTTAGCAGTTATAGTTCCCTCTCCCTTCCAAATCAAAATTCGATATACGACCCTTATTGTTACGATATACGATAATCAAAATACGACCCTTATTGTTACAATTCCCTTTATATTTATGTATTTAAAAAAAAAGAAAAAAAAAAATGATCACACCCTGTATGTTTATATTTTTCCCCCTTTCTGGCGTTTCCTATTTGTCAAAGCCGTCACCTAATATGACGCTCCTTGTCGCGTAATGCCGCTACTTGTCGCTCCTTTCGTCTTGCGGTACCGTCTCCATCACACCTCAGCGTAAATACAAACGCGTCAGAATTTATTACTCTTGATCTCCCTACAGAGAATAAATTATTATATGAAATGTAATATAGAGGTACTTATACGTAAATATTGTAGGTACATAGGTACTACATACTATAAATTATTATAAATAATAAACAAACGCAGACATTACTGTAAAAGTGTAAATTTTATAAAATGTAATAGGTACCTATACGTAATACAAAATGTAATTTAACCCATCAAATAATACGAGACCTTGTTTAGACTGCAGGGTTAAGGGACTTTTCAGTCCTATTCGGGCAGGATAAACAAGGTATATTCTATTCTATTCTAATATTCTATTCCATACGCAGGTGTAGGTACAGGCTAGCATTTCACTGTTTGTCGCTTTTACATATTTGTGCGTTGAAATATTTCTATCTATTTTGTTTCCGAGAATTCCGAGTTTACGTGCTTCTTGTTTTTACGTGTTTGTGTTGACCCGGTTAGACTTGTGTGCTACATTTATTCAAAATGGTTATGAAGAAGTTGAATGAATTGACATGCAAGGAGTTAGTTGCCCAGTTGAAATCTCGTGGACTTTCTTCAAGTGGACCTAAGGCTGAGTTGACCGCTAGAGAAAAACATGTGTTGTTCTGTACAAAGCAGTACTGACCTGAGATCAATCAATGTGATTTCTGAAAAACAATGAGGGGGGGGGGAATGGTGCTTGTTTATACTGCTCGAATAGAACTAAAGAGCTCCTTTACCCCAGCAGTAGGCTACTACTACTGTGGTCCAATCTTCAACTGATATTGATAAATTCCCTATCACGGCTGGGATGGAACCCATGCCCTTCGGTTTACCAGGCACCGTCTGAACCACACCATCGAGGTACAACAGAGTTATCTTATCACTTTCAGTGTTAAGGTACAATACATTAAGTGCTAAGACTACAGTGAGAGAATAACCGTGAGAAAAAAGTTAAGGAGGGGAGGGAGGTGGGGGGGGGGGTTTGCTCCAAAGTTAGGCCAATATTACTACATTTGAGAGCCAATAATATTAAAGTCGGGGCCCTCTAAATACGGGCCTGGCCCTTCTCCTATCTGAGGAGGAGGAGGAGGAGGAGGTATAAGAAGATTGTAAGCATAAACTTCGAAAAGGAATGGGAAAGAAAAGAGGAAGGGAGGCTCCATGCCCCGTCGACTTAAATAAAGAAAAGTAGATAGGTCTTATTTTCAGTTCACCTGTCAGACTTTTCTACTTTCACTCTGTCAAGCTGTGAGAAACATCACCTTTCCTTCTCCATACAGGATGTCCCAACACAAGACAATATATTACAGGGTGTCCCAATAGAGTTTTAAATAAAGAAAAGTAGACTGGTTTTATTTTCAGTTCACCTGTCAGACTTTCTACTTTCACTCTGTCAAGCTGTGAGAAACATCACCTTTCCTTCTCCATACAGGGTGTCCCAACACAGACAATATATTACAGGGTGTCCCAACACAGACAATATATTACAGGGTTGACCGAGCACTTACCGTTTTGTTGCCCAAATTTCGGACTTTACAGATGAGGTACGCTGTTTTGCCGAGGAGGGCGGTAACGTTTTTCGACGCCTGTCGGTCGATGTAGGGGCCTTTGGTCGGCGTGTCGGCTATATCGTTGGCGGCACGGGATGGTGTGTCCGCCTTGCCGCTCTGTTGAGCTCCGGATACTGGGAACAGAGAATAAAGAGACAGAGGAGTGAGTTTTTAGCTGATTTCCCTTATTGCTTTCCTTACCCTATAGGAAGACTTTCTTTACCCTATAGGAAGGAAAGTAATGTACAAGGTTTTCAGGGTGAGCTAGTAGATATTCATTTCTTGGCAAAATCACTACTTTGGGTCGAAGTTGTTGTATTTCCCTCCCCCCTCCCCCCCCAGGTTTGACGTCAATGTATTACTGCTAAGTTCAAGTCTATAGGTAGTGGCGGGGTTTTAATACCCTCATCATTTCTTAACAAGCTACCCGCCAAGTCAAATTAACCTCACCCAGTCTGAGTTGAGGCCGGACCCAGTCTGAGTCTGAGTTGAGGCCGGACCCAGTCTGAGTCTGAGTTGAGGCCGGACCCAGTCTGAGTCCGAGTTGAGGCCGGACCCAGTCTGAGTCCGAGTTGAGGCCGGACCCAGTCTGAGTCCGAGTTGAGGCCGGACCCAGTCTGAGTCCGAGTTGAGGCCGGAAAAAGAATGTTAATACAACCGAGGTCTTATCCATATAATCGCAGGTAATTTTTATGGAGCACACCGGAGCAACTGTTAGCGCATTAGCGGTGTTTTGGCAGTAGCATAAGATGAGGAAAGTCGTGTGATGTCCACACACCATATCCTTACAAATCCTTTTTTCAAGAAAGAATGGGAGTGTTAGATATCAAACTTCTTATTCACCGAGTAAAGATAAGTTTTGCCAGCGAGAAAACAATTGAACTCATAACAAACTTAATGGAACAACAAAAAATATAGATAGGAAAAGAACGCTTGAAAAGTAAAGAAAGTATAATAAAAGAAGAATAGATTGAAGAAGAAGAAGAAGAAGAAGAAGAAGAAGAAGAAGAAGAACAAGAACAAGAAGAGGAGGAAGAAGATAGTATAAAAAAGATGCGAAAAAGAATATATCTATAGACGTTAGACAGTCGTACACGAAAAGAAGAAAAAGGAGGACAAGAAGAAGAGGAAGAAGAAGAAGGAGGAGGAGGGAGAAGAAGAAGAAGAAGAAGAAGAAGAAGAAGAAGAAGAAGAAGAAGAAGAGGATTAGGAGAGTAAAAGTATAACAGGAGAATAAGACGAAAAAAAAAATCTGGTGTGAACATCGGTCGAAAACCGCAAAAAGCGGTCAAAATACCGCCAACCGAAGCACCGACCTTAACCAAATCCTTGTTTCGTTTCGTGTCACATCCTTGTATATTGTTAAATTACACCGAAAACCGCCAAAAAGCGGTAAAATGCCGCCAAGCGTTGCATCGGTCTTAACCAAAAGTTTCGTGTCGCATTCTCACATTTGACAGCTACATACCAAATTTCAAGTCTCTAGCTCTTACCGTTCTCGAGATATTTTGTTTACAGACAGACACACGGACCAATGGCTGAAACTTTGTATTTAGGCTCTAGGGACCTCGAAACGTGTTCTGACACTAAAAACTGACCATCGAAAATTTGACCCGATTACATTACTTTCCTTCCTATAGGATAAGGAAAGTAAAAAAGGAGGAGAAGAAGGAGAAGAAGAACGAGAAGACGAAGAAAAAGGAAGAGGAGAGGAAAAAAAAAGATACAATTTTTACTTTAATTCTTTTTATTTCCTTCTTTCTTTTTCTTCTTTTTTTTCTTCAATTAATCTTTGTTCATTTTTCACTTGACAAAACAAACACAGGTAAGACAAAAGGAAGCAGCAAAAATCAATCAGTTGAAAAAAAAAGAATAGGATTTTTTTTCTTTCTATATCTTTCTCGAATTATTTGTTTGGAAAGCTTTCCAGTCTTCTTCTACCTCCTCCTCCTCCTTCTTCTATAACTTCTTCTTCTCCCTTCCTTCTTCTTCATCTTCAATTTTCTTTCTTTTTTTAATCTTTTATTATTATTTCCTGGAAAAGTTTTGCAGTCGCTGTATTTTTTCCTGGCAAAGTTTGACAGGAAAATATATGTATAACCAACAACTAGGTAGGTAATAAGTATCCAACAATACCTTCCCCCTCCATCGGAATTCATCGAGTGTGCCCATGACCGCGACGTTCCAGCGAAGTCCAAGTCAACTGTGGAACCGGAGTTGAACCATCGTGTAGTGCGAGCTGCAAAGATATCCAAAGGAGTCGCCAATCAAGACGTGATTCGACCCAAGGAAGAGAACAAGCAAGACGTTCAAGACCGATCCAGAGACAAACCGAAAGTGTCAAGAGACAGAATGAAGACCGGTAAAGTATGTAAAGATGTATCAGTTGATTCTATAGATTTTAAAGTAGGTGATCTTGTATGGCTGTATAACCCTAAACGACGTAAAGGTCATAGTCCAAAATTGCAACAAAATTGGGAAGGTCCTTATAATGTAATAACTAGAATTAATGATGTAGTTTATAGAATTCGGAAAGGATCTAAAGGCAAGTTTAAGGTTGTACATCTCGATAGGTTAGCTCCTTATTTAGAACCCAATTTATTCTAAGGTGACATTGTTTTATTTACTTTTGTTAGTTACTTACTTTTGTACTTTTGTTTATTGCTTAATTGTTCATTTGTTTGTTCATT
>NW_007378403.1:99209-108468 GCF_000475195.1 Diaphorina citri | reverse complement strand
AATAATAGTGCTTATTTATACTGCTCGCATAGGACTGAAAAGTCCTTTTACTCCAGCAGTAGGCTACTACTATTATTCTGGTCAAATTCTCAAATTATATTGAGGATACAATCCCATACCTCGGCTGGGATTGAACCCACGCCCTCCTGTTTACCAGGCGAGCGCCTTGACCACTACACCACCGATGTAGGATACGCCACTAGCTTCATCCCTCCTATAACTCAAATTTTGTTTTATGAATAACCTACATAATAGCATTAATAGCTACCTACCTTTTTACTTTCTATTTTTTAAACCTTCTATCACAAATTTGTTAGAAGCGTGTTTGTGAACTTTGAAATCTAATAATGCCTGTTCTTTTACCGTTTTTATTTGAAATGCCTGAATGCCTGAACTCGCTCTAAAACTTCACTATCTATAATTATTTAGGTACTTTTCCCAGTGTCTATAATTATTTTAGGTACCTACAGGTACATACGTACTTTCTCAGTAATTATCTTTAATTACAAAGGAATTGTTAGAGGCAAAGAATTTATGCTGAAGGATTACGATTAACGATTACTACCAAAAGAAGTTGGCAGCTCAGTTGCCAACTTCTTTTCTGCATTTCTCTGCTATTTTCTGCACAACTGTATACAACTAAAGTAAAATACTTAAACTTTATTAATAAACCATTTGTGCATAAAAAAGAAACATCTCCAGAAAACAACACCACATTAGGGAACCAGACCATCTTCCAAGTTTAAACTTCTGGTCTTGTATGCTATTTTCTGTATGTCACAACTGTATGCTAGTTTCTGCATTTCTGCATGCTATTTGCTATTAGTCTCTCGCCCTATGCTCTTCTCCGGGTATTCTGTCCTGTCCTCTATTCTCCGAGTATTCTGTCCTGTCCTCTATTCTCCGAGTATTCTGCTTTCTGCCCTATGCTATCACTCTTGCTTTCCCGTCACCTCCAGTCTACTATATTATTATTTTCTATTACACATCCCCGATGTTTATCTATTCTATTTTTCCATTATTTTCTCGCGATCCCCATCTCCCCCATTTTTCCAACCCCCTCTCACATTTTCCCATCAAAATATTATCCCCAAGTAGAGATAAACAGCGAAGACAGCTACGGAGATATAGATCACTTAGCGTTTCTCAAAATGTGTGGACTGATGGCCAGACAAGGCCCCTTGGGAGCCCGGCCCACAGCAGAGGAGGGAAAAAGAGCCCAATATGGCCCTTTCTGGGGCGATAATCTGTGTTTAATTTACCTGATCTTAGTATAGTAGCTAAACTGATTGGATGAATTTTAATGCACAGCTTCAAATCAACCAACCAATTTGATTGGTTGTTCCAATTCGAAAATATAAATTGATTTAAAATTCCCTCTTAAAAGGGACAAAATCCCTTTCATCAGGGAAATTTTATTCCTTTTATACATAGATGAAAAAAAGAAATAAAAAGAAAAACCCCTTACTATAAGGGTCAATCTTTAGTTTAACCATCCCTTCTGAAAATTGTACTTACCATTCTGGAGTACAGTAGAACCTCGATTATTTCAACTCTCTTTATTATTTCAACCCCAAAATCAGTTCAAAATAGGGCATTTATTAACCATTTTATTCTTTCGTATCTAAAAATGTTGCCCCTATTTCGTTTTGCTTTATACGGAATTTCAATTATTTCAACTTTCGATTATTTCAACTAGGTACCCTCGGTCCCAATTAGTTGAAATAATCGAGGTACTACTGTACCTATGCTAGCTGGGTAACACAGGTTAAGCAACGCTGGGGCTAGGTGATCATGGCCAAACAGAAAACGGTAAACGCCAGGCGATAGACCAGATGGGGGGGAGGGTGCCAATAAAATACACTGTCACTCGTTTTTTTTTTATGTGAAAAAATAGATAGAAAATAAACATAAATAAAAACAAAACAAAATACTATAATATTCTGAAGCATTAAACTTGAGCTTAATACAGGATGGGAGGGCTGATTTTATCAAGTTGTCATTATTATTTTTCTTTTTTCTAGTTAAGCAAGGTCTTTTTACTGAATTGTTAGTTGTATGTATTATTCTTTAACCCATCAAATATACGTATATACGAGACCTTGTTTAGACTGCTGGGGTAAAGGGACTTTTCAATCCTATTCGGGCAGGATAAACAAGGTAACTGCTGGGGTAAAGGGACTTTTCAGTCCTATTCGGGCAGGATAAACAAGGTATATTCTATTCTATTCTATTCTATTCTATTATTACTTCGATTTGAATCCGGCTTTCGATAGAGGAAATGGTAGCAATGGAGATCTCATCATTCAGAAATTGGATAGGAAAGGAGGGCACGTTAAGAGAAACCAGCCGTTCCTCCTCGAACGAGCCTTATATTCTGCTATAAAGTTCGCCCCCAAGCAGGAATCGAACCCGTTACCTAGTGATCTACAAGGTGTGCTACTCTCCAGGCTAATAGTAGCCTGTTCCACGAAAGTAAGGAATAGGGAATAATAAAAGTGGCAAGTGTTAATTAGTGACTTTTCACTAGTCATAGGGGAAGACGGGGCAAAACGGTACCCCCCCTTTTTTTTAAGGAGCTAGGAAGTGCTGAGCTCTATTTGAATATTTTGAATATTTATTTATTGTGTTTCAGTATACAATATTGTATGTGCACAAATATATATTAAGAAATTGGATAGGAAAGGAGGGCACGTTAAGAGAAACCAGCCGTTCCTCCTCGAACGAGCCTTATATTCTGCTATAAAGTTCGCCCCAAGCAGGAATCGAACCCGTGACCTAGTGATCTACAAGGTGTCCTATTCTCCAGACTAACAGTAGCCTGTTCCACGAAAGTAAGGAATAGGGAATAATAAAAGTGGCAAGTGTTAATTAGTGACTTTTCACTAGTCATTTTTAAGGAGCTAGGAAGTGCTGAGCTCTCTTGGATGAACTTACTTTTGTGGAACATGCTACAGGGCTAGCTAAAATTCCTTGAACCCCAAAACCCCATTTGGAACCCAATTTGAGTCCATCCTGTATCTCACTCACTGGGAAGCCATAACATTGCATTTTGCATATCCAACCCCTTCCATATTGCATACCCACTCCCATTGCTTATTGCACACCCTGCCCCTTCCATATAGCATACCCCCATTGCTTATTGCATACCCTGCCCCTTCGCCCGTGTCACTATATTGACTGTTTCGATATCCCTTCAACTATATATTAAAAAAAATAATAAAATAAAATACAGAAAAATAAACTTACTTTTGTGGAACACGCTACAGGGCTAGCTAAAATTCCTTGAACCCCAAAAACCCCATTTGGATTTTTGGAACCCAATTTGAGTCCATCCTGTATCTCACTCACCGTGAAGCCATAACATTGCATTTTGCATATCCAACCCCTTCCATACTGCATACCCACTCCCATTGCTTATTGCATACCCTGCCCCTTCGCCCGTGTCACTCTATTGACTGTTTCGATATCCCTTCAACATACTACCCGCTGCGCTTGGGTTTATAAAAACCTAATCCCGTATACCGATGACAAGAAAACCCATAAAGTACAAATTTACTGCAAAATTCTATTTATCCCCTCCCCTACTCTCTCCCTCTCCCCTTCCCTAGGTACAGTAGAACCTCCATTATTTCAACCTCCATTATTTCAACCCCAAAATCAGTTCAAAATAGGGTATTTATTAACCATTTTGGTGGTGGAGTGGTCAAGGCGCTCGCCTGGTAAACAGGAGGGCGTGGGTTCAATGTTCAATCCCATCCGAGGTATGGAATTTTATCCTCAATATAATTTGAGAATTTGACCACAATAATAATAGTAGCGCCTACTGCTGGGGTAAAGGGGCTTTTCAGTCCTATGCGAGCAGTATAAATGAGTACCATTATTATTATTATACGTACTGTTTTGAAATACCTAGACCATTGCAAAGTTACCGGAGTTTCAATCAAACGAAAATAGGACTAATGGTGTGTCACCGACCTTCTTTTAAGCCCCTAAATTACCCTGCTGGGTCTATTTAAATCAAATGGAACTTAACAATCTGTCAGTTTAACAGGCTCTCTAGGAGCTGAAAGAATTGGTGAAATTCACCGTCAGACTAACCTTAGCGTTCGAGAGATATCGACTTGGATTCAAACCACCAACCCCCATATCCGAAGTCCACCACGCTAACCACTCCACTCCTTAGGTTAGAGTACCTTGTAGAACACTTTTCGCGCGGGATGACGGATCAGTACCTACCTAGGCTTAAGCCCTTATCACACCTCACACCCCGGGTTGCCTGCTTCTGTATCTTGTGCCTTTCCGCCTCGAGAAATATGGTGCGATTGCTGAAATAGCTCGCCACCAGGCTTATCAACTTTGCCGGGAGGTTGATTTCAACCATGCGTTCTATGACGCGATGCCATCTTACATTGTCGAAGGCCCCCTTTATGTCTATAAATATGACCATAACGTACTTGTCGCTGGTACAGGCTATGATCCTGGAAAGTTCCAGCATAGAGTGGATCGTGCTGGAGCCACTGACGAAGCCAAATTGATTGGCTGGAGATATGGGGCTGCTGGCGAGTTCATGGATCTTGGTTTTAATGATCCTCTCTAGTATCTTTGAGAACTCGCACAGCATCGGCAGTGGTCTGTAGGACTTCAGTGAATTAGGGTCTTTGTCAGGTCCTTTGGGAATATGGACAAGATTCCCAACTTTCCAGTCATTCTCATTCGGGAAGTAGCCAACTTCCGCGCAGTTTCTTACCAACTCGGTGAAAATTCCTTCCACCAGGTTGACAGAGTTTTTATTTACTGCGCCAGGAATGTTATCATAACCGGGGGCCTTGTGTGTCTTTATAAAATTTATTAAATTAAAGAGCCACTGACGAAGCCAAATTGATTGGCTGGAGATATGGGGCTGCTGGCGAGTTCATGGATCTTGGTTTTAATGATCCTCTCTAGTACCTTCGAGAACTCGCACAGCATCGTCAGTGGTCTGTAGGACTTCAGTGAATTAGGGTCTTTATCAGGTCCTTTGGGAATATGGACAAGATTCCCAACTTTCCAGTCATTCGGGAAGTAGCCAACTTCCGCGCAGTTTCTTACCAACTCGGTGAAAATTCCTTCCACCAGGTTGACAGATTTTTTAATTGCTGCGCCAGGAATGTTATCATAACCGGGGGCCTTGTGTGTCTTTGATTCCCAACTTTCCAGTCATTCGGGAAGTAGCCAACTTCCGCGCAGTTTCTTACCAACTCGGTGAAAATTCCTTCCACCAGGTTGACCAGAGTTTTTAATGGCTGCGCCAGGAATGTTATCATAACCGGGGGCCTTGTGTGTCTTTATATCTGTAATGGTACCTAACTGATACCTATAATATCATTCTGTACCTATAATATCTCTCAGCACATAAATACCTGTGTGCCTAGGTAGACATAAATATAACCACCTGACAGTTTATTACCTATGTAAGTATAATATAACCGATAAATACCTACCTATGTATACTGTACAGGGTGCGGCAAAAGTCCCCCAACTAATTTTTTACAAACCATTTGAACATGCACAGTTTCAATTTCGTACCTAAAGCCAATCGAGAGATATTCAGCCTTTGCCGGACTTTTGCCGCGCCCTGTATAACCAATAATATGTCTCTCTCTCTCTCTCTCTCTCTCTCTCTCTCTCTCTCTCTCTCTCTCTCTCTCTCTTAGATATACACACATAGTTTAGTATCCCTCTCTCTCTCTCTCTCTCTTAGATATACACACATAGTTTAGTATCTCTCTCTCTCTCTTTCCCTCCGTCTCTCCTCTCCCTCTATCTCTCTCTCTCTTCCCTCCCTCCCTCCCCTCTCTCTATTACAGTTTAGTATGCCCGCCAATAAATGTAAACGATCGTAAATCGAAGGTATCGAGGGTTCGAAATTTACTGACGGTCGTGATAATTTGTTTGTAGAGCCCCTTTACTATTAACTATTAACCCCTATTTGGTATTTTTCCTCTTTCTCCCCCTCTTCATTTTTTTTCTCCTTCTCCTCCTTTTCTTCTTCTTTTACTCTTCCTTTAAATGTAAACGATCGTAAATCGAAGGTATCGAGGGTTCGAAATTTACTGACGGTCGTGATAATTTGTTTGTAGAGCCCCTTTACTATAACCCCTATTTGGCCTTTTTCCTCTTACTCCCCCTCTTCATTTTTTTCTCCTTCTCTTCCTTTTTTCTTCTTTTACTCTTCCTCCTTCTCCTGCTTCTTCCAGCTTCTATACGCTTCCTCTTTCCCCTCCTTGTTTTTTCTATCTCTTCCTTCTTTTTCTTCCTCTCCTCCTCCTTTTCTTCTTCCTTGTTTCCTCCTTCTTCCACTTCTCCTTCTCCTGCTACTCTTTCTCATCCCTATTTCCTCTCCTCCTTCCTTTCCTATTCTTCCTAATAGTTTCCACGGTCTATTTTGTAAATCATTTACTAAATTATTACCCGGCCGCAGTTTGTTGGTGGTGTAAAATAATTTACAGTTTCCTCCTTCTTCCACTTCTCCTTCTCCTGCTACTCTTTCTCATCCCTATTTCCTCTCCTCCTTCCTTTCCTATTCTTCCTAATAGATTCCACGGTCTATTTTGTAAATCATTTACTAAATTATTACCCGGGCGCAGTTTGTTGGTGGTGTAAAATAATTTACAAGTTTACATTTACAGATTTACACTCTATTCATTTACAATTTACTGATATCGGCGGTTGGGCATACGAGTATTCTGTCCTGTCCTCTATTCTCTGAGTATTCTGTCCTGTCCTCTATTCTCCGAGTATTCTGCTTTCTGCCCTATGCTATTACTCTTGCTTTCCCGTCACCTCCAGTCTACTATATTATTATTTTCTATTACACATGCCCGATGTTTATCTATTCTATTTTTCCATTATTTTCTCGCGATCCTTACGTGGTAAGTGGTTTATGGGTTGTTGCAAAGGCAAAAGTGCCTATCAACCAGGTTGCAACAAACATCCCGATTCCGGGTTTGGGGTTAATATTCAAAGTTGTGATTTGGATATTCAAAGTTGATTTGGAAAAATTCATATAGGTACCTACTGGACAATTTACGCAACTCGTTTCGCAGTCAGTAAATACATCACCTGTTTCCTCCTTCTTCCACTTCTCCTTCTCCTGCTACTCTTTCTCATCCCTATTTCCTCTCCTCCTTCCTTTCCTATTCTTCCTAATAGTTTCCACGGTCTATTTTGTAAATCATTTACTAAATTATTACCCGGCCGCAGTTTGTTGGTGGTGTAAAATAATTTACAAGTTGTAAAATAGTTTACATTTACAGATTTACACTCTACTCATATACAATTTACTGATATCGGCGGTTGGGTACGTGGTAAGTGGTTTATGGGTTGTTGCAAAGGCAAAAGTGCCTATCAACCAGGTTGCAACAAACATCCCGATTCCGGGTTTGGGGTCAATATTCAAAGTTGTGATTTGGATATTCGAAGTTTATTCAAACTTGATTTGGAAAAATTCATATAGGTACCTACTGGATAATTTACGCAACTCGTTTTGCAGTCAGTAAATACACCTACCTAATATTAAACTTCCTCCCGATTCCGGGTTTGGGGTTAATATTCAAAGTTGTGATTTGGATATTCAAAGTTGATTTGGAAAAATTCATATAGGTACCTACTGGATAATTTACGCAACTCGTTTTGCAGTCAGTAAATACAACAACCTAATATTAAACTTCCTACCTTTTTTACTTTCCTTATCCTATAGGAAGGAAAGTAATGTAATCGGGTCAAATTTTCGATGGTCAGTTTTAAGTGCCAAAACACGTTTTCAGGTCCCTAGAGCCTAAATCCAAAGTTTCAGCCATTAGTCCGTGGGTGTGTCTGTGTGTCTGTCTGTAAACAAAATATTTCGGGAACGGTATATGAGCTAGAGACTTGAAATTTGGTATGTAGTTCACAAATGTGACAAAAATGCAACTTAAAACGTTTGGTTGAGATAGGTGCTGCGGTTGGCGGTATTTTGACCGCTTTTTAGCGGGTTTCGATCGTTTTTTGGCGGTTTTCAGCTATACCGACCAAACGGTTAGATATATGATTGGTCCGTGTGTGTCTGTCTGTAAACAAAATATTTCGGGAACGGTATGAGCTAGAGACTTGAAATTTTAGAGATGTCGCTACGCCACTGGGGGTTGAAAACGGAGCGCCATAGAATACAAATAGCTCCCTTTTAGAGGATATAAGGTACCCAGATAGGGTGAGGGAATATATCACCCCTGCGGGGAGGGGTGGTTATGCAACCTGCAATGAATGGAGGACTTCGACGTGAGGAAAATGTTGAAGGCGCTTTTTGCTCTCCCCCTAACCCCCAGATGTCGCTACGCCACTAGGGGTTGAAAACGGAGCGCCATAGAATACAAATAGCTCCCTTATAGAGGATATAAGGTAGGTACCCAGATAGGGCGAGGGAATATATCACCCCTGCGGGGAGGGGAGGTTATGCAACCTGCAATGAATGGAGGACTCCGACGTGAGGAAAATGTTGAAGGCGCTTTTTGCTTTCCCCCCCCTAACCCCCGTTTCCCCTCTTCCCAGGGCCGCCCAAAAAGGGTATTCATTCGGACCGACCGACCGACCACTATACCGAGGTGGTGTAGTGGTCAAGGCGCTCGCCTGGTAAACAGGAGGGCGTGGGTTCAATCCCAGCCGAGGTATGGAATTTTATCTGTTAGTCCCTTAGCCAGATTAAACAGGTCTACACTCTCTGTTCAAATTCCCCCAGCCAGACTAAGCCTCGGTGGTTTGGTCAAGGCGCTCGCCTGGTAAACAGGAGGGCGTGGGTTCAATCCCAGCCGAGGTATGGAATTTTATCCTCAATAGCGCTCGCCTGGTAAACAGGAGGGCGTGGGTTCAATCCCAGCCGAGGTATGGAATTTTATCCTCAATATAATTTGAAATCAGCATTTTCACAAAAAGGAAAATAAAATCGGTGAAAGAAGTAATAAAAAAAAAGCTTGTACCTAACTCATTTAGGTAAAACGACCGAGTAGGTATTATTGTTTGCAAAATTAAATAAGCCAGCCTAGTTAGCTTGATTGGTGGCGCGACTGCCTTGTAAGCGCTAGGCCGCGGGTTCGATTCCCACCCGGGGCGGATTTTATCCTGATGGGATAATGTTCGTTCTCGGAACGGCTGGCTTTCCTTCTATCCTGTCTTCCTTCTCTCTTCGATTTCGGGACGATAAGACCCTAGCAGTTACAGTTCCCTCTGTCAAACCTCTTTTAAA
>NW_007378403.1:94318-97898 GCF_000475195.1 Diaphorina citri | reverse complement strand
AATAATAGTGCTTATTTATACTGCTCGCATAGGACTGAAAAGTCCTTTTACTCCAGCAGTAGGCTACTACTATTATTCTGGTCAAATTCTCAAATTATATTGAGGATACAATCCCATACCTCGGCTGGGATTGAACCCACGCCCTCCTGTTTACCAGGCGAGCGCCTTGACCACTACACCACCGATGTAGGATACGCCACTAGCTTCATCCCTCCTATAACTCAAATTTTGTTTTATGAATAACCTACATAATAGCATTAATAGCTACCTACCTTTTTACTTTCTATTTTTTAAACCTTCTATCACAAATTTGTTAGAAGCGTGTTTGTGAACTTTGAAATCTAATAATGCCTGTTCTTTTACCGTTTTTATTTGAAATGCCTGAATGCCTGAACTCGCTCTAAAACTTCACTATCTATAATTATTTAGGTACTTTTCCCAGTGTCTATAATTATTTTAGGTACCTACAGGTACATACGTACTTTCTCAGTAATTATCTTTAATTACAAAGGAATTGTTAGAGGCAAAGAATTTATGCTGAAGGATTACGATTAACGATTACTACCAAAAGAAGTTGGCAGCTCAGTTGCCAACTTCTTTTCTGCATTTCTCTGCTATTTTCTGCACAACTGTATACAACTAAAGTAAAATACTTAAACTTTATTAATAAACCATTTGTGCATAAAAAAGAAACATCTCCAGAAAACAACACCACATTAGGGAACCAGACCATCTTCCAAGTTTAAACTTTAAAATTATGCCAATAACATTAATAGAAAAAATTAAAAAAATCAAAAAGTGATTTTGGGGGCCAAGGTACAACCAGGCACCCACGACCATCTTTAAAATTTGGCTTTAATAGAGGCAATTTCCCTGTATTACAGGACTTATAAGTTTCATGAAACGGGGCCCTGGTCTTGTATGCTATTTTCTGTATGTCACAACTGTATGCTAGTTTCTGCATTTCTGCATGCTATTTGCTATTAGTCTCTCGCCCTATGCTCGGTTTATAAAAACCTAATCCCGTATACCGATGACAAGAAAACCCATAAAGTACAAATTTACTGCAAAATTCTATTTATCCCCTCCCCTCCTCTCCCTCTCCCCCTCCCACGTGATCTCCTAGGTACAGTGGAACCTCGATTATTTCAACCTCCATTATTTCAACTCTCTATTATTTCAACCCCAAAATCAGTTCAAAATAGGGTATTTACTAACCATTTTGGTGGTGTAGACTGTCCTCTATTCTCCGAGTATTCTGTCCTGTCCTCTATTCTCCGAGTATTCTATCCTGTCCTCTATTCTCTGAGTATTCTGCCACAAGCTAACTAGGCCGGCGAAAATAAAAAAGGAAAATCTACTAAAGAATTGTTTGCAAATTAGTGTGTCCTCTATTCTCCGAGTATTCTGTCCTGTCCTCTATTCTCTGAGTATTCTGTCCTGTCCTCTATTCTCCGAGTATTCTGTCCTGTCCCCTCTATTCTCGCATGATTTCTCATAGGAAGATAGTTCAATATTGCAAGTGTAAAATGGATCGTGCGAGCAAGTGCATAACTTATGTAGTAATGTGCATGGTGATGGAAATTAGTGCCCTACACGCCTTACACTTGTCTTTAGACCACGCTACGCCACTGAATCCCAGCCGAGGTATGGAATTTTATCCTCAATATAATTTGAGAATTTGACCACAATAATATAGTAGTAGCCTACTATATTAGGTAAAGGGGCTTTCAGTCCTATGCGAGCAGTATAAATGAGTACCATTATTATTATTATACGTACTGTTTTGGAATAGACCATTGCAAAGTTACCGGAGTTTCAATCAAACGAAAATAGGACTGATGGTGTGTCACCGACCTTCTTTTAAGCCCCTAAATTACCCTGCTGGGCCTATTTAAATCAAATGGAACTTAACAATCTGTCAGTTTAACAGGCTCTCTAGGAGCTGAAAGAATTGGTGAAATTCACCGTCAGACTAACCTTAGCGTTCGAGAGATATCGACTTGGCTTCAAACCACCAACCTCCATATCCGAAGTCCACCACGCTAACCACTCCACTCCTGAGGTTAGAGTACCTTGTAGAACACTTTTCGCGCGGGATGACGGATCACGGGACAAAACGAGGCCCCGGGTTGCCTGCTTCTGTATCTTGTGCCTTTCCGCCTCGAGAACTATGGTGCGATTGCTGAAATAGCTCGCCACCAGGCTTATCAACTTTGCCGGGAGGTTGATTTCAACCATGCGTTCTATGACGCGATGCCATCTTACATTGTCGAAGGCCCCCTTTATGTCTATAAATATGACCATAACGTACTTGTCGCTGGCGCAGTCTATGATCCTGGAAAGTTCCAGCATAGAGTGGATCGTGCTCAAAAGCAGGACGGGAGCGAGAGAAAAGGGAGAAGGGGAGGTATGAAAAGGAGTAGGAGGAGAAGAAGTAGCAAGGTGGAGAAAGGGAGTTCTGAAAAGGAGGAGAATTAGGAGGGGAGAAGGAGGAGGAGGAGGAAGAGGAGGAGAAGAAGAAGTAGAAGGAGGAGGAGACGAGAGAGGGAGAGTTAAAAGAAGGAGAGGGAGAAAGAGGAGGAGGAGAAGAAGAAGGACGAGGAGGAGGAGAAGAAGAAGGAGGAGGAGAAGAAGAGGGAGAAGAAGCAGGAGGAGGAGGGGAGAAAGAGGAGGAGAAGAAGGAGGAGGAGAAGAAGAGGGAGAGTTAAAAGAAGGAGAGGGAGAAGAAGTAGGAAGAGAAAATGGAGGAGGAGGAGAAAGAGAGAGAGAAGAAGAAGAAGGACAAAAAGGAGAGGGAGAAGAAGAAGAAGAAGAAGAAGAAGAAGAAGAAGAAGAAGAAGAAGAAGAAGAAGAAGGAGGAGAATGGATAAGGAGGAGAAGGAAAAAAGAGGAGGGGGAGGAGGAGGAGGAGGAATTTGAAATCACTTTAAGAATAAGATTAGGTATTTTGTTCGATTTTGTCCTTTAATTAACTATCTACAAATATTGAGCAGCAAACAGAAGCCTAAAACTTTAGCCGTTTACAGTAACGTTCAGCAATTTGAAAAAAGGCTCTTAAGAGTCTTGCTCTCAAGTAATTCTCTAAAACAACACCCCGGTTAAAAAAACAGCGCTCGTTTGCCAGCCGACTCTTTCGGGAATCTACCTTGACATAAAATCCAAGAGACTTAATTTAAAATTAATATTTGTGTCCAATTTTGATACGTCATTTTATTTTGTCTCCTATGTTTTTTCTTCCATTACAGGTGAGACTTACTCGTAGCTTAGGGACAAAAAAAACATATACTTAAAAAAAAAAAAAAAAAAAAAAAAAAAACAGACGAAAAATGATAAATAACAATACAAGTAAAAATAGGATAATAAAAAAATGGCGGAAGACTGGCGACTTGGTGATTGACGGTAAAAAAAAAGAGGAAGAAGAAGAAGAAGAAGAAGAAGAAGAAAAGGAGAAAAAGAAGAAACCGTCTCTACTTCATTTTACTTAATTTTCTACTTTTTTTCGAACTCTCTCTCTCTCTCTCTCTCTCTCTCTCTCTCTCTCTCTCTCTCTCTCTCTCTCTCTCTCTCTCTCTCTCTC
>NW_007378403.1:81868-93432 GCF_000475195.1 Diaphorina citri | reverse complement strand
GATGCGGGCCACATGCTATATTGGCAGGTACCTACTTCGTCATGCTACATTGGCAGGTACCTACTTCGCGGGCCACATCCACAGGTTAGGAGGCCCGTATCCAGGATTTTCTTGAGGGGGGGGGGGATAGTAGATGCTCCACATTTTCGGAGTCCACCCCATATTGAAAGAGCAAAAATTAAGCCCCATGAGTCCCACCCAAAAAGCTTCGCGGGCCAGAAAAATGGAACGCTTGTATATGTACTTTTTTATAACACTTAACCTATATTATTAAATTCACGACATCAGCTCTTCCCACTCAACAAAAATAATAATGGAATGTAACAAGTAACAAGCTCCAACATACGAGTAGGTAACATGAACAGCTCAGGAGAAATCTACCTCCAATAACGAGGATGAGAAGAAAGAGTAGAAGGAGTAAGGAGGAGGAGGAGGAAGGGAAGGAGGAGGAGGAAGGAGAAGAAGGAGGAAGAGGAGAAGAAGAATGAAGAATCAGGGATAATAAGGGGTGAGGACGATCAGGAGGAGGAGAAGAAGGAAGAAGAGGAGGAGAAGAAAGAGAAGGAGGAGGAGAAGGGGAAGAAGGAGGAAGAGGAGAAGAAGAATGAAGAATCAGGGATAATAAGGGGTGAGGAGGATCAGGTGGAGAAGAAGAAGAAGAAGAAGAAGAAGAAGAGGAGAAGAAGAATGAAGAATCAGGGATAATGAGGGGTGAGGAGGATCAGGAGGAGGAGGAGGAGAAGAAGAAGGAAGAAGAGGAGAAGAAAGAGAAGGAGGAGGAGAAGGGTAAGAAGGAGGAAGAGGAGAATGAAGAATCAGGGATAATAAGGGGTGAGGAGGATCAAGAGGAGGAGAAGAAGAAGAAGGAAGAGGAGGAGGAAGAGGAAGGAAACTTTCCTTTTTTTAATTACTCTATAGAATCTATCAAAGCAATTAATTTGTGTAATTAAAATATAATATCAATTAAAAAACCATTAATAACTCTTCATGGCACCGACAAGATGATAAAAAATGTGAAGAAGAACCATAGTGGGAATTTCGGTACATAGCACGTGGTTAGTTACCTACCATTTTTTTATTATTTTTTTTTTATTAGGTACTTTCCTTTTTTAATTACTTTATAGAATCCATCAAAGCAATCAATCTAAAACATGTGAAGAAGAATCATAGTGGGAATGAGGGCTTTAGAAGGCCTTGTCATCCCGAAAACAAAGAGAGAAGGAAGGACAGGCTTCAGGAAAAAGCCGAGCGTTCCGAGAACGAACCTTATCTGTTTAGGATACAGTTCGCCCCGGCAGGAAATCGATTCCAAGACTTAGCGCTTTAAGATGTGTCCATGTCAACACATAGTGGACGCTGTCGATCGACGAGGTGAAGAGGTGAATGTATGTCTTCGAGGCAGTGTACGGTTTCAGTCGACGTCGATCGATCAACGGTCTGTCGACGGTTGGTTGATGTTGATCGACGGCCGGTCGACTATGTGTGGAGACTCCTTTAGATTTTGAGTTCCATCGGGTCTCGGAGGTTCAGTAAGGGTCCTCCATAACCTTTAGAGTTTTGCCAGAACCTCCAGAAGCAACGTGTTGCTGCGCTCAGGTGTTGGCTAAACCGTGTCCAAGCATAGTCGACGCCCGTCGATCGACTTCGACTGAAACCGTACACTTCCTCGACAACATAGATTTACCTCTTCACCTGGTCGATTGACAGTGTCGACTATGTGTGGACACTCCTTGATACCTTGAATCCATCAGGACGACAAGGGGGTAAATATGGTGATGGGTTTTTGGTACCTAACTGCAATTATGATAATAATCTCGTAAAACACGTTAGGTATACTTAATATTTTATTAGACTCGCTATCGTTGACATCCGTTATCTTTGAAACCTTTTGGTATAAAAACCGCTCTCTAACCTGCCTCTCTACACCAGTCTTCCTCTATCCAAGAACATCTTCTCGTCAAAAGTGAACCTACATCGCAGCATCACCATGAAGTTCGTACTCTTCGGGACGGTTTGCATTCTGCTGCTCCATTTGGGTGAGTCTGCGACCTTTTTCAAAGAACCACCTGTAAAGATAAAGATTGGCATATTGAACTTTTACATCAAAACGTATATTACAGCCTAGCTAGCTTAAAGCGTAGTGCGTCTGCCTTGTAAGTGTTAGGCCGATTCCCGCTCGGTGAGGATTTCATCCTAAACATATGAGGTTCGTTCTCGGAAAGGCTGGCATTCTCCGATCCTGTCTTTCGGGACGATAAGACCTTAGCAGTTGAAACCTGTAATTCAATTATCTCATTAAAAAAAAGTCCTCAGCAGGTTTATCACATATTTGATAAAGATCTGTTTTCACCTTCCAGCCCTCAGTGATCCTCCCATCACAACCGCTCGCCCAAACAACGAAATTACAACCAAATCTGACCCTGCTGCCAAATTGTTAGATAAAATCACGAAGATCTACACTGATCATATTACCAAGCTCATTGTTTCGGGGAAGCTCCATGCTGAGTTGGCTAAAATCGCCAACGCCACACAAGTGGCCAACGGTAAACATGTGGCCAACACCACCGATGTCAAAGTTGAGGGAAGATTTCTTCCTATTGCAATTTCTGTTGGTTTCCTTGTGGCAGACATTGTTAAGGATGTAGCTCCTCTCGTGATCCATGAAATTAAGAAAATCATAAAGTAATTCTTCAAGAAATTGGCAAAATCTTCCAATTCTTCAAGAAATTGGAAAAATCTTCTAATTCTTCTCCCATAGGTATCTACAATATGAAATAAATGTGAGAAAACAATCTCATTTTCCAAATTTGATTGTAATATTAACAATCTTGTTTGTTTTTAACTGTATTGCCCTATAATTTTATTAATAAACAAATTCCATATGTATATTTGTCAAGTGAAAACATACCTAGCAGTTATTATTATTATTATTATGGCACAAGAAACAAGAGTGTTTATTTGGTGAATTCACTCCGACAGGTATACCATATCCACATCAAATGTAAACAATACATCTAAGATGTGAATAATTAAAATCTTCTAAATGCCAAATCTTCTGAGGATGTAAGTGGTGCCCAACAAAGCACATGTCTGGATCTCATGGATATTAAAGGATCCAGGGATGGAATCAAGATCAGACTTGAGTGCTTTAGATATCGCTCCAAGGGCTATTATTATTATTGTTATTATTATTTTTTTATCAATCGATACTTACAAGCTGTATAATATGTATACTTCCAAGATAGGTAGTTACAAGATACAAAATAACTTAAAACAGTACCCATTTCCGCCCTATAATTTTATTAATAAACAAATTCCATATGTATATTTGTCAAGTGAAAACATACCTAGCAGTTGAATACTATTTTACCTAGGTTATTATTATTATTGTTATTATTTTTTTATCAATCGATACTTACAAGCTGTATAATATGTATACTTCCAAGATAGGTAGTTACAAGATACAAAATAACTTAAAATAGTACCCTTCCCACAAGCTCCGGCTTTTACGGATGGGTATACCATTTGTTGCCTATTTATTTAACTGAGAGAATTGTACTGAAAAACTAATAAATCGAAACTTATAAAATAAAATAAAAAATAAATTTACAAAGGATGTCAAAATTGAATAAATTCATTAATAGTGATACTAGGTGAATCTAATATGATGTCGAGGCAGTGTACGGTTTCAGTCGACATCGATCGATCAACGGTCTATCGAAGGTCGGTCGACTATGTGTGGACACTGCTTTATAAATCAGACGAGCTAAATTTCAGGTTACAGGTCCTATTAATGGATTTCATAATTCGACTTCGTGCGAGCATGCAATCCACAGGGGGTTGTGTAAAAATTCAAAACTCGCTCTTTGTGATCAAAAACGAAGGGTGTGGAATTCCAGTAGGGTGCTTTATAGGTACAAAGGGAAAGGCAAGCGTAAGGATTATTTTTAATTATTTATTCCGTCAGCAGTTAAACTCGAGACTTTGATAAAGGAAACTGCTTTCGTTCGCTTTCTATGAGTTAGACGCTACCCAGAGTAGCTGTCGCTTTATATTCAAGCTCTGTATAGCTGTAGAATACTGTAGATTTATATCCAAGCTCTCTGTAGCTATAGATTTCTATTCAAGCTTCGATATTCAAGCTCTGTATAGCTGTAGAATACTGTAGATTTATATCCAAGCTCTCTGTAGCTATAGATTTCTATTCAAGCTTCGTGCTGTTTGCTGTAGCTTTCTGTGGATAGACGTGTTCAGTCTGCTAACCTTTTTTCTCCTATTTATAATTATTTTTATTATTTTGCTGCGTTTTTTATATTACATTAATTTTGCAACATGGAAAAAAAGTTGAAAAAATGGAAGGTGAACTTACAACATCTAATGTTTGATGTTTGTTCTGCAATCTTGAGAGGAGTTATTAAAAAAGCGGTCCTGAGTTCGAGTCCCACCATGGACGAAGAAGAAGAAGAAGAAGAAGAAGAAGAAGAAGAAGAAGAAGAAGAAGAAGAAGAAGAAGAAGAAGAATGAAGAAAAACGAAATTTTTCTCAAAAGATTTGGAAGATAAAAATTGAACGAAAAAAGATTTGGGAGCGAATAAATTGCTGAAAATTAACCCATTTGTGTCCGAAGTTCCCATGAAAAAGATGGGAAAAAGGTAAAGATAAAATTTAAAATGAATTTTCAAATTTCAATAAATGATCCTGAATAAAATAAACTACGGTCAGGGATTCTGAGGGGTTTTCCATAAAATCCTCAGCAGTTTTCATTTAATATTTATTTATATTTAAGTTTTTTTTTAATTTTGTAGATTTTATCTGTGTGAAATGAGGTTGTTTTTCGGCCCATCATCATTAAATTTATTGCACGTTAGTATTAGGGTTTCATAGCTGAGTGGAAATGGATTTATGTGGAACATCTTGTTTCTCTATTGCCCGATTTTTCTATTTTCTTTCTATAATAATTCTTTTAAGTTGCTTCAAAGCTTTAAGAGGTTTGATTTTGATAGAGGGAGCTGTAACTGCTGAGGTCTTAATGTCCCGAAATTGAAGAGAGAAGAAAGAATGGATAGGAGAAATTTTCGGCCCATCATCATTAAATTTATTGCACATTAGTAGGGTTTCATAAAACTGAGTGGAAATGGATTTATGTGGAACATCTTGTTTCTCTATTGCCCAATTTTTCTATTTTCTTCCTATAATAATTATTTTAAGTTGCTTCAAAGCTTTAAGAGGTTTGATTTTGATAGAGGGAGCTGTAACTGCTGAGGTCTTATCGTCCCGAAATCGAAGAGAGAAGAAAGAATGGATAGGAGAAAGACAGCCGTTCCGAGAAGCAGTATTATCTGTTTAGCATAAAGTTCGCCCAGGGTGGGAATCGAACCAGCTATCTAGCGCTTACTATCCTCCAATAAGCTAACTAGGCGGGCTTTACCTGCCTAGGCGCTTTGCGAAAGTGCTGCGGTAAAATTGGATGTTTGGGCGGGGCTCATGCATAGGTATTTATAGGTACATACCTACAAACTAAAATTCACAAATAACGAAAGACAATTTGCCGCAGCCACGGGGCAACGTGTTGCTGCGCTCAGGTGTTGGCTAAACCGTGTCCAAGCATAGTCGACGCCCGTCGATCGACTTCGACTGAAACCGTACACTTCCTCGACAACAAGAGAGAGAGAGAGAGAGAGAGAGAGAGAGAGAGAAGGGGGGGGGAAGACAGGATAGAAGAAAGTCAGCTGTTCGGAGAACGAACCTTATCTGTTTAGGATATAAACTCCGCCCCGGGTCGGATTCCATGTCCTAGCGCTTACAAGGCAGACGGGCTACCCTCAAGCCTAATTAGGGTTTTTCGAGGAGGAGAGGGGAATGTAGGATTTGGCATGTACTGCATCAATGTCGGCAAAAGTGGACATGGACACAGATATTACGTGATTGGTTAATTAATTAATTATAACCTCATTAACGACCCTTCATTAAGTTACAGTTCCATTTCATTTGCCTTTAAGCCCATGTTTGTGTCACGTCACACTATTGGACCAAATGAATTAATCATTGGACGAAGGACGACAAGGGGGTAAATATGGTGATGGGTTTTTGGTACCTAACTGCAATTATGATAATAATCTCGTAAAACACGTTAGGTATACTAAATATTTTATTAGACTCGTTATCATTGACATCCGTTATCTTTGAAACCTTTTGGTATAAAAACCGCTCTCTAACCTGCCTCTCTACACCAGTCTTCCTCTATCCAAGAACATCTTCTCGTCAAAAGTGAACCTACATCGCAGCATCACCATGAAGTTCGTACTCTTCGGGACGGTTTGCATTCTGCTGCTCCATTTGGGTGAGTCTGCGACCTTTTTCAAAGAACCACCTGTAAAGATAAAAATTGGCACATTGAACTTTTACATCAAAACGTATATTAGTTTTAAGGTGTGTCCACACATAGTTGACCGGCCATCCATCGACATCAACTGAACCGTCCACGCTGCCTCGACAACATAGATTCACGTCGTTGATCGATATCGATCGACGGCCGGTCGACCATGTTTGGACACACCTTTAAAGAACGAAATGAAGCCAGCCTAGCTAGCTTAACCGTCATCATACTGAAGATCCTGTATTCACATATTGGGTAAGTCTGCGACCTTTTTCAAAGAACCACCTGTAAAGATAAAGATTGGCACATTGAACTTTTACATCAAAACGTATATTAGTTCTAAGGTGTGTCCACACATAGTTGACCGGCCATCCATCGACATCAACTGGACCGTCCACGCTGCCTCGACAACATAGATTCACCATGTGTGGTGGAAAAAGCTTCCGAGTTCTAGCCTCTCAGACGCGGTCTGAAGACCGAAGTCGGAAGGTTTTTTCCACCGAACACATTCTGACGCGACGGTCTGACAGACCTATGGTGGATTTCACCAACGAATTAATGAGAGATTTAACTAATTCGAGAATTTTCAATGATAGAAAAAGGAGTTTTTAATGATTCAAACAGGAGTTTTTAAAAACTCCTCCTCTTTGGATCACTAAAAACTCTTATTTGGACCAATAACAACTCCTTTTTATCTTATTAAAATATCCTTTTTGGATGATTAAACATTCTTCGATTAGTTAAATCTCTCATTAAGTCGTTGGTCATTATTTTTGTAATACCGGCGACTCTCGCTCAGACGGTCTGGCAGACCTTTCGGTCAGCCCTAGGGTGACTGCTTTGGGCTGACGTTTGGTTTTGACTTCAAAAATGTTACGAGTGCAGGATGCTCTTCGCGCTCAACCTTTACTGTTCCTTTAACAAGGGAAATTTCACAAGTTTCACAATTTCACAAGTCTCCCTGTTTTAAGTCCTTCAGCCAAACTATGTTTGATTAATATTACTCAAAGCTACCAATAGCTGTTTGCTCTGTCACAAATACGGGTGTAAAATGCAAAATAGTCAAGTAAAACTAAAGCCAAGTTAGACCTCAATTCGGTCAAATTAAGCATTACATAAGTGTGTGACGGGTGTGGTATGTGTGGGGGGTGTATTTGTGTGTGTGTGGTGGTCCCGTACAAAGGACGGGTCAACCACTAGTAGGTACTATTTTACCTAGGTTATTATTATTCCTCTCTTCTGATAATAGGTTAGATGAGAATACTTAGGATACAGTTCGCCCCGGGGTGGGAATCGAACTTGTGACCTAACGCTTACAAGACAGGCGCGCTATCTTCCAACCGCTATAAGTAGGGTGGCTCTTCCTTCTCTCTTCTTCTATTTTCCCTCCTGCTCTCGCTCTCTTCTTTTCACCTTGAACTTTTACATCAATACCGGATATTAATTTTAAGGTGTGTCCACACTTAGTTGACCGGCAGTCGATCGACACCGACTGAACCGTCCACACTGCTTTTTCTCTTCCTTCTCCTCTTCCTCATGTCTACCTTTTCTTTTTCATCTTCTCTTCCTCTTAAATTTTTCCTCCTCTCCTTCTTTTTTCCCTCCTTCTCACCTTCTTCTCCTGTTTTTCTTCTATGCCTCCTCGTTCCTTCTCATGTTTACCTTTTCCTCCACCTATTTCTCCTCCTCCTCCTCCTTCTCTTCCTCCTCTTCCTCTCCTTGGTCCCCCTCTTTACTCCCCACTTCAATATGAAATTCCATCACTCCTCACTGTTTACTCAGCAATTGAATAATTTTATTAAAAATTGTGATTTTTTTTTTCCTCTTTTTTCAAATCCAATTCAGTTTCTACCTACATTTCTAATATTAGGTAGCGGGCACCCGCCTTCAATGGGCACTTCTACCAATATGCGGCAGGATTGATGTTCCATTTTTTTTTTTTTTTTTCAACAATATCACAATATTTTTTGGTTGCCCAGTGGCGGATCCACGATTGGAAGCTAGCCCGTCCACACTGAACGAATTTTTCTTCGTCCGAATATTTCTTCTTCCGAAACACACAACACAATTTATTTGTACGCATACTCAGAAAAAAAAATCGTTTCGTTCAGTGTGAACGGTCTGTTATTTATTCAGATTTCTTTCGGAATGGAGGAGTTGCAATTGGGAAAATATTAATAAAAGGTCGATTCCTTCGTAAAAAGTTGTGAAAATCCAAATCTGAGGTCAAAACTCCGAAAAAGTAACTTTAATTAAAATTTTTAATTGCCGTTCTAATGAAAAAGTTCAAAGAGTTGACGTCAGATTTCACGTCAAAATGCGCAGAAACGCTTGCGCACAATCAAGCGAAGCGGGAGTCATGAATTATGACGTCATCAAAATTGCTGGCTTGAACTTTTAATAAATGGAGGAGTTGCAATTGGGAAAATATTATTAATAAAAGGTCGATTCCTTTGTGAAAAAAAAAGAAGTTGTGAAAAATCCAAATATGAGGTCAAAACTCCGAAAAAGTAACTTTAACAGTTCGAAAATTCAATTTTCAACTGCCGTTCTAATGAAAAAGTTCAAAGAGTTGTGACGTCAGATTTCACGTCAAAATGCGCAGAAACGCTTGCGCACAAACAAGCGAAGCGGGAGTCATGAATTATGACGTCATCGCCTACGGGAGCGTATGCCGTGATGTCAAAGTTCACGATTTACCGGTATTTTTTAAATCGAATTATCTCGGAATCTAGAAGTCGTTCATCAATTTAGCAGTCGATTTTAAAGCGATACAGCTAGACCTAGGAAAAGTTTGTGTACAGTGTGTCTTTGTGAGAAAATATCGATTCGACTTTGGTTTGCATTTTCAGGAAACTTTCGGAAACGGTTCCTTTTTTGGGAACTGAAATGAGCAACCTCCGTGGCCGAGTGGGTATCACACTAGGCTTGCACGCAGGACGCAGGAGGTCCGGGTTCGATTCCCAGGAGGGCCGAGGATTTTTTCGGCTCTGTGCTCGTCATGAATTATGACGTCATCGCCTACGGGAGCGTATGCCGTGACGAGGGAAAATTCCGATTATTCCGAAAGAAAAATAGGCTAACCTAAGACCAACAGAAGATCGGTATACTGTATATTAAGGATTTATAGCCAACAGAAGATTGGTATACTGTATATTAAGGATTTATAGCTTCTCCCTTTTGAAAAACTCACCACACACCACTGTGGTTTGATTTTGGCGAAGAGAGAGGGAGAGAGAGAGAGAGAAAGGTGTGTGTGTGAGAGAAAGGGTGAGTAGTGAGTGAGAGAAGAGACAAGTAGAAGAGATAGAGAGAGAGAAGGAGGGAGAGTGAGAGGACGGAGTAAAAGAGAGAGATTTTCCGGAGTTTGATAAAATATTCAACCAAGATTTTTATTATTTTGTTTTTTCTCTACGACCTGATTTCCATTAAGAGAGAATTTTTTCCCCCAATAAGTTACGAGAACACGGAGGATATAAATATGGATTTCTCCTGCTCTATATACCTCCTGTATTATCTCTCAATTATACAGGGTGGTTTGGTTTTGGTTCCAAAATGAGCTTCAGATTATTCTTATTATTTTCAAGTTTGACGTCACTGGTTACCCAGACACCATCCACTCTCAACGCTGCTTAATTTCGGTGAAGCGCTGGGATTTGGTGCATTCAATATACTCTCGCGGCTACGCGCTGGGTGGAAATGCAGGTCGAAATTTGAAGGGGAAAAACGAGAACACGGAGCATATAAATATGGATTTCTCCTGTTCTATATTCTATATACCTCCTGTATTATCTCTCAATTATACAGGGTGGTTTGGTTTTGGTTCCAAAATGAGCATCAGATTATTATTTTCAAGTTTGACGTCACTGCTTACCCAGATACCATCCACTCTCAACGCTGCTTAATTTCGGTGAAGCGCTGGGATTTGGCGCATTCAATATACTCTCGCGGCTACGCGCTGGGTGGAAATGCAGGTCGAAATTTGAAGGAAAAAGAACATGCATTGGCTTTTGATAGTAAAGTTATTTTGTAAAGAGGGGTTACATAAATACCAATATATGCGAGATAAAAAAGCATAAGAACCAAGAGGGGATGGGACAGAGTGAGAGAGAGAGGGAGAGAGAAAGAGAGAGAGAGAGAGAGGAGAAAGGGAGAGAGAGAAAGAGAGAGAGAGGAGAGAGGAGAGAGAGAGAGACGGGAGGTTGAAGATTACGCCTTCCCGGAAAGAAAAGGCTTTTGACACGGTTGTTTTTTTATTATTATTTCTGTCAAGACGTCTGAAGGAAAATGTCATTTGCTTCAATGTTATTTATTTTTCGGGTGGGATGGATTGATCGTTTCTTATTAGGTATATTTCGTAAAATATTTCCAGAAAATAAATAAGGAGGGGAGGAGAAGAGGAAGAAAGAAATGAAGGATTTGGATGCGAATGTGATAAGGGGAAGGAAAGAAAGGGACAGATTTACATGAACGTAGAGAAAGAGAGAAGAGAGGAAAATGGAGAGGGAGGAGTATATAAATTTGAGGAAATAAGAGAGAAAGATATGGGAAAGAGAGGTAGGTAGGAGGAGAGGTAAAAGCTCACAGTTCGTTTGGAAAACGTGAAAAACTCATTTGAAAAAGGCAGTAAAAAAAAGCTTTCTAAGCATCTGAACTTGTCAAAAGCGAAAAATGATTGATCGGAATGTTACACGAGCGTTTTTTATTACATCGGTGCCCTAAACGGTAAGAGCTCAAACGCTGTGAATATATTTGTCACGCGTCGAAAAGTAACATGACTTTTTACTTTCTATTAAAATCTATTTGATTTATTAGTTTATTAGCTTTTTTTATTTTATTTATTAGGTATTATTATTAAAGTGTTTTACCAAACTGAGTGGTGTAGTTGTTAACGCGTTGGACTTTGGATCTGAAGGTTGGTGGTTCGAGTCCAAGTCATGCCATAAAATTAATCTAGGTGAAATAATCGGGGAACGATGTTTGTGACAAGCATTTAAATATGCTTAACAAAATCAATTTTTTTTTCTTTTATTAAAGTGTTTTTAGAAGAAGGAATGAATAAACACTTATAGATTTCCAAGAAAGACCCCATTCGCCATTTTTCTATGATTTTTCCATTATAATTATTAGGTATTTGATTTTTTCGCAGAAAAAAGCTTTGATGGAACAAATTGGATCTAGGGACTAA
>NW_007378403.1:75215-80880 GCF_000475195.1 Diaphorina citri | reverse complement strand
GAAAGAAAGGGGGGGGGCGGAAGACAGGATAGAAGAAAGTCAGTGCAGGTGGGAATCCGTGTCCTAGCGCTTACAAGGCAGACGGACTACCCTTAAGCCTAATTAGGGTTTTTCGAGGAGAAGAGGGGAATGTAGGATTTGGCATGTTGCAGTATTAGGGTGTTTTTGGGGGAAAAGGGGAATGTAGGATTTGGCATTTCTGCATCCAATGTCGGCAAAAGTGGACATGAACACAGATATTACGTGATTGGTTAATTAATTAATTAGAACTTCATTAACGATAACGACCCTTCATTAAGTTACAGTTCCATTTCATTTGCCTTTGAGCCGATGTTTGTGTCACGTCACACTATTGGACCAAATGAATTAATCATTGGACGAATGAACATTAGTAAGGGAGTTCTGCATTTTGACTCACCAATTTTGCATTCTGTATGTTTTTTTCATACCTACTGATAGATTCTGACTTGTGAAGATTCATCTTGAAAAGAAGAACACCAGTATCTTAATTCGTGAAGAGTATAGTTGGTTGTTTGTTTCACTTTGAGGCCGGCCATCCACGTTTCGACTGTCTGATAGGTTTGTCAGATCGCCAGAATATGTGTGGTGGAAAAAGCTTCCGAGTTCTAGCCTCTCAGACGCGGTCTGAAGACCGAAGTCGGAAGGTTTTTTCCACCGAACACATTTCGACGCGACGGTCTGGCAGACCTATTTTTGTAATACCGGCGACTCGCGCTCAGACGGTCTGACAGACCTTTCGGTCAGCCCTAGGGTGACTGTTTTGGGCTGACGTTTGGTTTTGACTTCAAAAATGTTACCAGTGTCTTCGCGCTCAACCTTTACTGTTCCTTTAACAAGGGAAATTTCACAAGTTGGTATCCTCCTTTATCTTACGAGCTCTCCCATCTGTGAATATTTGAATAAAGAAATAAAAAAATAATAAAAATTCAAATCGAAAGAAAGGAAGAAAAAGGAAATGAGGAAAGTAAAAAAGGAACACTTAACCCATGAGAGCTGAGTACTACATTCACACTTTACTTGACCAAACCCTTCTTTCTTTTTCGCTAATATCTCAGCCGCTCTACATTAGAGTCTATCGGGGATTCGTCTATTAGTTAGAAAACAAAATTTCCCACTATTTTCACCATTATTTGACATATTTACTCCGTACCGGTGCGGCGTTAGGAGCGGTTAAATTTCAGCAAGATCCAACAAAAAATAAAAAAAAGTTCGGCTCTTAAGGGTTAACTAAAAGAAACCCAAAATATCCCCCATTTACTCGGTTTATATCCTGCATTGAGCCTCAGGTATCCTGTACCTACCTACGTTCTTCCCAGAAATTCCTTTGGAAAGCGAAATTCCTTATATTATAAATCCATCAGGAAGAGAAAGAGAGAGGAGGAAGATCCAGAAAGAGTAAGCGCAACTGATCTATTAATTAAATAATAATAAATAATAGAATACTTTACTTTAGGCGACAGAGGAGAAAGGGGCACAAAAGTAAACCACAAAAACAATGGAATTCATTTCGGGAAGAACAAAATTTTGTTTGCCTAATTCCTTTGTACCTACCTCCTACCTTTTGCTGTGGGGTGCTGGAATTTTTCGTTCGTATAGGTTTTAGTGAGTAGGTACCTTATCTTCTGATTTATTTTCTCACCGCAGCCTAGCGGATTTAGTGGATGTTTGTTTAGTCCGTGTGGAATCGTGATGATTAATTTATCCACTATAGGTACCTACTAAATTACTTCGGGAAGTCTGGAATAGGCTAGACCCGACCGGACCTTAAAGGCAATACCTAAATACATAATATGATTTAAAATATTTAAATAAATGATATTACCTATGGGTAATAGGTATTTCAAGTAGGTACCTTATCTTCTGATTTATTTTCTCACCGCAGCCTAGCGGATTTAGTGGATGTTTGTTTAGTCCGTGTGGAATCGTGATGATTTATCCACTATACCTATTACTAAATTACTTCGGGAAGTCTGGAATAGGCTAGACCCGACCGAACCTTAAAGGCAATATGTGCCTACCTAAATACATAATATGATTTAAATAAATGATATTACCTATGGGTAATAGGTATTTCAAGTTCTTTGTGGTAAAGCAGAGCTTTTTCACAGCTTTTGTAGCTATCACAGCATTACCAAGTGCTTCCTTTGCAATCAATTTCCTTCGTTCAATACTCTTTTTACACTGGTATTTGCCTCCAATGTTCGGTACGCGATTAAAGTAGCTAATCAATTGTCCCCACGAGACTGAGTGCACCCCTAACTCTTGAAAGCTAAAAAGTTCAACAGTTATACAATGACTTTAATCTCCCATCATTACACTTTTCAAAGCAAAAAGTCACTAACAAGGGTTAAAGTAATCAAACATTATTTAACACCTTATTTGCACAGCGGGACAAAGGGACTAATCTGTTCAAAAACATTTCCCACACCTTAGCCGTAAAAAAACGAAGTAAAAAAGAGAAATTTTGTGCGAAATAAAAATCATTTAATACGTACCGATAATTGTAATTAAAAATTCCCCAAAGCTCAAAGCTTTGCCGCAGTGCCGCACCTATAAGGGAATGAAAGGCGAAAGCCGCAGGAGCCTTTTTTTTACGCTCGAAATTTCATTTCAATTTTCATTCCTTTCATTTTGGTTAACAGCAAGAGATTTGATGGTGGCTCTACACAGTGAAAATCATTTGCAATAACAGTGACAAGGGAGTTCTAATAGTAAGCAAGATGGAGATAAAACTCCAGATGAAGAATGGAAATGTTGATGGAGGTGGAGGTGAAAAAATCTGGTGTGAACATCACACGACTTTCCTTATCCTATCGAATGATGCTTATTTGGATATTTGGGTGTTCTTCTACCCTAACTTTTACAATATCTCTAACCGTTTAGTCGGTATAGCTGAAAACCGCCAAAAAAGCGCTCTAAAACCGCCAAAAAGCGGTGAAAATACCGCCAACCGCAGCACCTATCTCAACCATCTACATACCAAATTTCAAGTCTCTAGCTAACTACCTAATTTGTGTTAGATTGTGAACTCGGAAAAAGCGACCCCTACGGAAAAAGCGATCCCATTTGCCCCTAGAGGTTTCAAAGCTCAATGAGAAAATTGGCTTTATGTGTTGAATATCTCTGTCGAATTTCAGCAAAATCGTACAAGCCGTTCAAGAGGTATGGTGTAACAAACAAACAGACAGAGAGAAGAAAAGGAAAATCGTTTCTCTTTCCTCTTCCTGAGCTACCACTAACTTTTTAATTCCCAAATTTTCCAAATTATTTTCAAAAACATGCCTTATACGTACTATGGCCATAAAAGAACGCGGCTTTTGATAGTAAAGTTATTGGATTAACATTTTGGAGCTCAACAATTTTTTTCTACAGCCAGCCTAGTTAGTTGGCTGGGAGGGTAAAGCTCTAGGTCGCGAGTTCCATCAAAGCCTTCGAACTCATCCTAAACAGATAAAGTTCGTTCTCGGAACGGCTGGCTTTCTCCTACCCTGCCCTTTGGTTTACCTAATTTTCCAGGACCCAAGCAAACCACGCTACCTTTCCAGCTAACTAGGCTGGCTTGAAAAATAAAAACGATATTAAAAATAAAATAAAATAACAAAAGCCATTGTGTCTCCAGCCTTCACCCTGTATGCATTTTACCTCTGGCAAAAGTTTTGCTACAACTCGGTATACCCCTGAACATTACGTGATCTACCTAACCCTGTTTTATCCTAAATATATACAGCCCCTTGTGTAACTGACTGACTGACTGACTCACTCACTCATACTAATTCTAACCCACTTCTAGACGTGCTAGGGAGATGCAGTTTTCACCATTGGATTCCTTATTTTTTGTACATACCGGGAAAAATCGGAAAATCCCGAAATTCCAAACCGTTCCCGATAGAAGAAAAGGAGGAGGAGAAGAAGGTAAAATAAATAAAAATGTAAAAAAAAAAAAATCTCAGAGAAAAAATGCTCGAAGAAGACTCACAAGAGAGCAACGAAATTGAAAATATAAAAAGAAAGACAAGGGAAAGAAAGGAGAACAGAGAAGGGAGGGGGGAGGTCGAGGTTAAGGAAGCTGAGGACGAGGAGGAAGGAGGAAGAGATAGCGGAGGGGAGGGGGAAAGGAGTAAAAGAGGTGGAGGAGGAGGAAGAGAAGAAGGTAGAGAGAGAGAGAAACAATGAGAAAAAAATGGGGCACGAAAAAAGAAGAAATTGAGTGGGATGGAGGAGGAGAAAGAGAGGAAGAGCGAGGGGAGAGAAAGAGAGAGGGAGAGAGAGGGAGAGAGAGAGGGAGAGAGAGAGGGAGAGAGAAAGAGAGAGGGAGAGAGAGAAACAACCAGCAAGTATTAGCAATAGTAACAAGACTGTAAGGGAAAAAATACAAAAATACTAATGAAAGTAACAAAATAATAAATTAACAACAAAAAAAGCATAGAAAACACATTAGAAGATATTGGAAGAGAGAGAGAAAAAGAAACAGAAAGAGGAAGAGAGAAAGAGAGAGAGAAAAGGAAAAGGGGGGAGAGAGAGAAAGAAAAAGAAAGAAAGAGAGAAAGGGAAAAGGGAGGGAGAGAGAGAAAGAAAAGGAAAGAAAGAGAGAGGGAGAGAGAAACGGAAAAGGGAGGGAGAGAGAGAAAGAAAAAGAAAGAAAAAAGAGAGAGGGAGAGAGAGAGAAAGAAAGAGGAAGAGAGAGAGAGAGAAGTATGTTATTGCATCAAAGCAATAAATCTTATAATTACAAATAAATCACACCCATGAAGAATGTGTTATTCTGAAGGAAGCTTCTCCCGTTTCTATTTCCTATTCAATATCTTAAGGTCCCTACACACGTTCATTCAAGTCAAAGTAGCTCAGGAAGGAGGCCAGAAAGTGAGTTTAAACTCCGTTTAAATCTTAATCTCGGTTTCAGCAATCTGATTGCCTGAAATTTTTAAAAATCAACCATCTAATGAGATTGCTTAATTCGAGAGTTAATTTAACTCGAGTTTCAAACTCACTTTGTGACCCCGGTACAGTACAGAACAAACAAAGTTTACAAAAGGCATATTATTAGCATATGGGAAACAGACACATCCACTGCTCTAGGGACCTTAAAACGTGTTTTGGCACTAAAAACTGACCATCGAAACTTTGACCCGATTACATTACTTTCCTTCCTATAGGATAAAGAAAGTAAACATGGAGATGATAATGGAGGTGAAGGAATGGTGACGGATAGGCGGTGGAACATCCAGAGTGACAGTGGAACGAAAAACGAAAAATGCCAGAGAAGAGAAAAAAAGTCGCGCAGAACAACAACCGTTAAGGGCGAAACGAGGGAAATATATGGATTGGCACGTTCTTCAAGAGATGTTAATTCAAGAGAAAGAATTTTGTAATCAGCTCCCATGGCGTAGTGGTCACTGCGCTCGCCTTGCACGCGGGAGACCCGGGTTCGATTCCTAGCGGGGTCAAGAAATTTGTATCATGCAAATGATTGATTCCGTGACTGGCTGTTGCGGGGCCCAGAAATTTTGTATCACTCTGCAAATGATTGATTCACGGTGACGGTCTCAGCCTCAGGTGTAAGTCCATTGTGGCCCGCACGCCCTGCATACACATGGAAGATTGGCAAAACCCACCCACGCCGTCCACACAACCGGCTGCTGTAGGT
>NW_007378403.1:61993-75068 GCF_000475195.1 Diaphorina citri | reverse complement strand
CTAAAAAAAGAGGGGGGGGGGGGTGGGGGATCTGAATTTTCGGAGCCCGTCCCATAGTAAATAAGCAAAAAATGAAGCCTGGGAGGGAGGGGGTCTTGGGCTCCCTCGGCCTGCAATAAATACGGCCTTGCGAGAAGGTACCTAAACTGATAAACTGGTTAATTTTGACCATTGAGGGCTAAGTGCTTTCTAAAATTTACCGTCCCATCTTGCAGCCACGGCAGCCAGTCCTACATAACTACCAGAGAGTTCTTTGGAAACGGTATGGGCTAGAGACTTGAAATTTTGTATGTAGATGTCAAATGTGACAAGGATGCGACACGAAACTTTTAGCAGCCACGGGAGAGTTCTACAGAACTATCAAAGAGAGTTCTACAGAACTATCAAAGAGAGTTCTACAGAACTATCAAAGAGAGTTCTGCAATTCTACAGATATACAATGTCTGGCTGTGGGACTATAAACAGGGAGGAGAATAGCTAACCCTAACCAGTCAAGCTAGCTGGCAGTTCTTCAAAGGGTTCTGCTTTTAAAGAACAAGCACAAGTCCTCACGATGGTTGACTGCGGTTCACAGGGCGATCCAGTTAAACATGGCTAGAGACCATCACCCGGGTGTATGGCAGAAACAAATAAGATAGGTATCCTTCTTTATTCTGCCATCTCCATTCGGCTACAGCTGAAGCCGCTACAACAACAACAACAACAACAACAAAACCACCACCCCCACCACCAACAAAAACAACAACAACAACATCTACAACAGATAAACAGAAAAAAAAAAAATCGTGCAAAGGTTTGAAAAACGCTGCACCAATTGTCGCGGAATCCGCGAACAAAAATATCATCATCGCCTTCACAATCAAGCCGCGAATTATAATAAATAATAATAATAAACGAAAAGAACGAGCGAAACGAAAAGAGAAGTATTGTTACAACACAATGGATGTAACAAGAACCCGGCGACAATAAGACGAAAATGTAAAAAAAGAAAAAGAAGAAGATAAAAAAAAACAGACTGGAAAATTAAAAATTAATTAAAATGTATATTCCATTTCTTTTTCTCTGACTCACTCTTTCTTCTCTCTCTCTCTCTCTCTCTCTCTCTCTCTCTCTCTTTGTCTCTCTCTCTTTCTCTCGTCTCTCTCTCTCTCTTTCTCTCTCTCTCTCTTTCTCCTCTCTCTCTCACTCTCTCCCTCTTTCTCTCTCTCTCTACCTCTTTCTCTCTCTCTCTTTCTCTTCTCTCCCTCTTTCTCTCTCTCTTTCTCCTCTCTCTCTCACTCTCTCCCTCTTTCTCTCTCTCTTTCTCCCCTCTCTCTCTCTCTCTCTCCATCTTTCTCTCTCCCACTTTCTCCTCTCTCTCTCACGTCTCTCTCTCTTTGTCTCGCTCGTAGCTCATCATGTCTTCTAGTCGTGTGATGTTCACACCAGATTTTTCTTCTTCTTCTTCTTCTTCTTCTTCTTCTTCTTCTTCTTCTTCTTCTTCTTCTTCTTCTTTGTCTTCTTAATGGGTTAACGTCATTGTAGGTATAACTCCTATAAGGTTTTCAGTGACATGGATTTTACCCCCCATTCGGCGACAAGGTCTTAGAAGAATGATACTCGTAAAAGACCGAAAGTACCTACCTGACGCCAGTAGTTGCGAGTATGAGCAGACAAGATGGGTTACCTGCAACAAGAGAAGAACGAAGAATGATGTTGGTAATCTGTCCGACAAAAAAAAAAAAAAAAAAAAAAAGAAAAAAAAAAAATGTTTGTTATTTTTTCCGCCAAAAAAAAAAAAAAAAAAAAAAAAAAAAAAAAACTCATCTAGACATCTGTTATCAATAAGCGAAAAGAAATAATGAACTTTTGAAAACCCATGTTAATGAAAGGAAAAAAAACGACCTTTGGAAAAAGGGCCAAAGCCAATTATGTACTTATGCCCTTTCTTTCAAAGATGTCCGCACATTAAAATAACAGACATAACAGTTAAATGGAATTTTACCTTCAATAACTTCAAGTAATATCTACAACAAGATCCAATATGATAACATACTTACCTAGACTTATAGGAGGGACTGAAAAAAGAAATATGAAGAGAAGTGGGAGTAGAAGACAAAGAGGAAGAAGTGGCAAGAGGAATGGGAATTGGCGAAACGAGATTATTAGGAATAAAAATAAATACAGAAGGAAAAGTCAAGAAGAAGGAAGAAGAAGGAGGAGAAGAAGAAGGAGAGGAAGAAGAAGAAAAAGAAGAAGAAGAAGAAGAAGGAAAATTAAAATCAGAAATAATGGAAAATAATAATTCGAATCGAGAACGACGAGAAAAGAAAATCAAATTATACGAGAGAGAGAAACTAGACGATAAAACACAATCAGGAAATGAGAGAGAGAAAGAGAGAGAGGAAGAGAGAAAGGGAGACAGAAAAATCAAGGTTAAAAAAATAAAGATGAGCTAAGGGAATAGTAAATAAGTGGAAGGTATTGAAAAAATAAAGAAAATATAAATACAGTATTAATCCATATTATAAATGAAATAATAAACCAAAGCAAAACGAAGAATGTAAGAAGGTGAAGGGGAAGCTGATATCGAAATAGAGGAAGAAGAGAAGAAATCAAGAAAGAAGAAGAAGAAGAAGAAAAATATTAAGTTGAAGTTGAAGAAGATGACGAAGAAGAAAGAACAAGAAGAAGAAGAAGAAGAAGAAGAAGAAGAAATCGAGAAACAGAGAAGAAATCAGAATTATGTATAAGAATAAAAACACAAACTAGGATAGAAGAAGGGACAGAAGGAAAGAGAAAAGGTGGAGTAGGGAATCAATAGGGGAGAAACGATAGAATACATTATTCATTTAGCAAAAGGAAAAGAGAATCATCAGGCAAAAAGAAGATAAAGTAGAAAAAGAAGATCGAAAGAAAAGAATGGAAATTGCTGCAGAGTTGGAGAGAAGTGAGAAAAGAGTAGGGTAAGTGTACCATTTATGGGCCCATGCAAAGAACGTGCTATTACTAAATAGCACCTTTTTTCAGCAGGAGTCCACACCCACAAGTCTAAAAATGACAGTGAAAGATTGAAGGGTGATGATAGAAAAAATACAAAAAAATAATAATAATAATAAAATAAAAATAAAAAAAATAGGTACCAACAACAACGCTTCGATCTCTTGACGTTCGCGCGCCGACGATTGACGAGGATGGATTCACAGAGGGGCCAATAACCAACACGTTTTTTACATGGACCAATAACTGGTCCCCTTACCCTAGTCAGAAATTATTAGAAAGAAGTACCTACTACCTACTCGTGTACTCGTACTGCTAGAATTCAATAGAAGTTAGAAACTTTTCTACAGGAATTATTAGTCATTATTATTAGGAATAGAAGAAAGCTGTGGGAACCATAAAATCGCATCGAAACCTGTCTTTGAGAATAAATTACAATTAGTAATAAGATATATGTATAATAATATTAATAATACCCGTAATAATTCCATATTTGTAAGTAATAATAACATGTAGTAAGTAAATACATACATATTAGAAGTTGCAATCTAACCTCAGTAATGATTGATTCCGTGACTGGCTGTTGCGGGGCCCACTCAGCCTCGTGAGGAAAATGAGTAGCTATGACATATATATGTAAATGCGCATAGCGACTGGTGCCAGCATGGTAAACATTGGATTTTAGGATTATTAAGATATTGGGAAAATCCTACAATGCTGCAGTGAGCACAAAAGTTGTGACATAATAACACAAAGAAACTGCATTTATGTACATCTATATTTACAAAGAATTTTGTCAATGTAGGATTGTAGGGTGTGTAGGCAGTTCAAACCGCCCATTGTTGGGAGGAAAGCATTGAACTCCGATTCATCTAATGTCTAATGCCTGGATTAAAATCTTGCGTAAGGAAAAAGAAGGTCTGTGTACCTGCCTCAAGGGATTTTGGTATTCCAAGGGAATCGTTACTAATTTTCTTCGAACCTTTGGGGGCCCCGTATCTGCTCTTTTTCTAAATTCGAGGAGTTTTTTCCTCTCTTCTCCTCCCTTTCTTTTCCTTCTTCCCTTCTCTTGTTCTCTTCTTCTTCCTCTTCTCCTTCTTCTTCTTCTCCTTCTTCCTCTTCTTCTTCTTCGTCTTTTTTTTCCAAAATAATAATTTGCTTTATTTTTAGACGAACATACAAACAAAGATAATAGCAAAACAAAGAAAAGGATGCGAGGAAGAAAAAAAAAATGGTAAAATGGAACATTTTTCTTCAAAAATGTAGGAAGGTAGGAGTATCTTTAAATAGCCCCTTTTGAGGGGATACTATATAATTAGGCACGACAGAATACACCTACAATATTTCAAGGATTAAAAAAGGGCAGGAGGAAAAGGGCGAGAGGGAAATTTGAATGGGCTACTCAAACTTTATTATGGCCTTTATTGTATTAGGTGTGGCAACCGGCAACTTTGGGAAGGAATTTCATCAGAGGCATTCCAGAAATCGTCGAGGTCAGCTTGGAAGGTAGCGCCTGCTTTGTAAGTGATAGGTTGCGGGTCCGATTCCCGCCTGAGCCGCAATTTTCGTTCCTGGAACGGCCGAATTTCTCTTAGATATTCTATGTATGAATACTCCTCTCTCCGATTTCGAAACGATCCGAAACGGAGAGAGACGGAGAGAGAGAGAGAGAGAGAGAGAGAGAGAGAGAGAGAGATAAGAATGAAAGAGGAGAAAAAGAAGGACAAGGAAGAAGACGGAGAAATGGCGAGAAAGAATTAAGAACGAGGTAGAGGAGGAGAAAGAGGAAAACAAGTAGAGCGAATGAAGAAAGAAAGAAGAAAATGAACACGAGTAAAAGAGACAATATAGAATGGGAAACGAAAAAGAAGAGTAGGAGAAGAAGAAGGATGACGAGATAGAAATTGAAGAAGAAGAAGAAAACGAAGAAGAAGGAATAGGAGGAGAAGGAGGAGGAGGAGGAGAAGAAGGAGGAAGAGCCGAGGAGAAAGTAGAACAATATTAAAGTTGGAAACGAAATGCAATAAAAAAATGAAAGAGTTTCGAAAAAAAAGTAAAAACTGTTTTTGTTTTGTAGAGAGAAGATTATATTAAGTTCGACGGGGTAAGGTAGATGCAATTTTACAAACATTGAATTGGATCCGGGAAAGGTTTTTTTTTATTATTATTTTTTTAAAGAAGGTCACGTAAGTAAAAATAATGGAAAATACTAACAGGGAAAAGGAAGAAGAAGAAGAAGAAGAAGAAGAAAAAGAAGAAAAAAAACACGTATAAATTCTTGGTCATGTTGTGGAGGAATCAATTTTCTAAATTTTAACATCAGAAACAGCACGTGGAGTACCTGCAGTTTCTAGTAGCTCATTAAAGTTAAGTTACATTGTGCGTGGTTGGTATCTGGAAGGATGGTTGTTTGGAAAGGAGGCCGATACAGGGATTGCCAAATTTATAAGAAAGTTCAAAGTGATAGGGTGTGTTCTCGAAAAGGCTTTTTCCTACCCAGCCTTCCTTCACTCTTTGCTCTTCAAGACCTCAACAGTTACAGTTCCCATTATCAAACCTCTTCACAAAAAAAAAAAAAGTTCGAAAAGAAGAAGAAGAAGAAGAAGAAGAAGAAGAAGAAGAAGAAGAAGAAGAAGAAGAAGAAGAAGATGGAAAGGACCTCAATTCGAGGGATACATGGCCAAAAATATAGGTTACCTACCTGACTGTTCTAGGTGTTGTGGTTCTAGAGATAGAGCGATCAGTGTGTGAAATGTGAATGAGTGAATGGATCTCGTTCTTATAATATAAGATAGGGAAAGGGAAAGCCTCGTTTCATCTCAATCCCTAGTTACTAAATACCAGCATAAGTGTGACTGCCTAAAACTTTATTCACAAAATGCACATCACATTTTAAGGGCCGTTACTCAAGCTCAGACCGTCTTAAATTGTGTGGCGGAAAAAGCTTGAGACCTATGAGCAGGTCTGTCAGTGGTGGGCATAAGGATTCTTAAGGGTGCAGACGAATCAGCAAATTGCCTCTAAGTTTTGACCATGTTTGACAATTTAATGAAAGAACAGTTTAACCGTTCGAGATTCAAGAATTATAGCAAAACAAGCAGACAAAAAAAAAAAAAAATACTAAATGAAAACCAGTCGAATTATGTCGATCTCACTTTCTTACTTTTATTTTGGCGTTTGCCCATCACGACTAACTTTTTCGACTTGCCCTTTTAGGCTTTTTGTTTTGCTTCGTCTTCGGCTTTATTTAGTTTATATTGTTCTTCTTTTATTTTTTATTCTTTCACTTCTAAAACTTGGATAGTTGGCGTTTGCCCATCACGACTAACTTTTTCGACTTGCCCTTTTAGGCTTTTTGTTTTGCTTCGTCTTCGGCTTTATTTAGTTTATATTTAAACTTCTAAAACTTGGATAGTTTTTTCCCCGTGAATAATGTCCCCCACTTGCGGAAAAGAAAAAATCCAAATAAAAAATACAGGGTATCCCGAAATTATGGAAACTATCAGAGGGAAGTTTTATAAGCTTTACCAGTGAGGGTGATTTCCTGTGTTATCCAGTTTTCTCCATGATATTTTATCTGTATTGGCTAATAGCCTGGCAGTTTCCTTCTTTCTCACCATGATTTCCAGGATCGTACCAAGTCCATCAATTCGAAAAAATTAAATTCGTGAGATGTCAGTCTTGAATGTATTGCTTCCTATTTCCTGAATATGTTCGATTTCTTTATATTTATCTATAACAGTGCTTTGTAAGTGATAGGTTGCGGGTCCGATTCCCGCCTGAGCCGCAATTTTCGTTCCTGGAACGGCCGAATTTCTCTTAGATATTCTTATGTATGAATACTCCTCTCTCCGATTTCGAAACGATCCGAAACGGAGAGAGAGAGAGAGATAAGAATGAAAGAGGAGAAAAAGAAGGACAAGGAAGAAGACGGAGAAATGGCGAGAAAGAATTAAGAACGAGGTAGAGGAGGAGAAAGAGGAAAACAAGTAGAGCGAATGAAGAAAGAAAGAAGAAAATGAACACGAGTAAAAGAGACAATATAGAATGGGAAACGAAAAAGAAGAGTAGGAGAAGAAGAAGGATGACGAGATAGAAATTGAAGAAGAAGAAGAAAACGAAGAAGAAGGAATAGGAGGAGAAGGAGGAGGAGGAGGAGAAGAAGGAGGAAGAGCCGAGGAGAAAGTAGAACAATAAGATATTAAAGTTGGAAACGAAATGCAATAAAAAAATGAAAGAGTTTCGAAAAAAAAAAGTAAAAATTGTTTTTGTTTTGTAGAGAGAAGATTATATTAAGTTCGACGGGGTAAGGTAGATGCAATTTTACAAACATTGAATTGGATCCGGGAAAGGTTTTTTTTTATTATTATTTTTTTAAAGAAGGTCACGTAAGTAAAAATAATGGAAAATACTAACAGGGAAAAGGAAGAAGAAGAAGAAGAAGAAGAAGAAAAAGAAGAAAAAAAACACGTATAAATTCTTGGTCATGTTGTGGAGGAATCAATTTTCTAAATTTTAACATCAGAAACAGCACGTGGAGTACCTGCAGTTTCTAGTAGCTCATGAAAGTTAAGTTACATTGTGCGTGGTTGGTATCTGGAAGGATGGTTGTTTGGAAAGGAGGCCGATACAGGGATTGCCAAATTTATAAGAAAGTTCAAAGTGATAGGGTGTGTTCTCGAAAAGGCTTTTTCCTACCCAGCCTTCCTTCACTCTTTGCTCTTCAAGACCTCAACAGTTACAGTTCCCATTATCAAACCTCTTCACAAAAAAAAAAAAAGTTCGAAAAGAAGAAGAAGAAGAAGAAGAAGAAGAAGAAGAAGAAGAAGAAGAAGAAGAAGAAGAAGAAGATGGAAAGGACCTCAATTCGAGGGATACATGGCCAAAAATATAGGTTACCTACCTGACTGGTTGGAGAGAGAAGGGAATATACGCGGAAAACATTATTCGAAGAATCTTCTGCTATGCAGGGTAATATTGCTCTCTCTCTCTCTCCTCCGCTCTCTCTCCCTCTTTCTCTCTCTCCATAGCAAACCTGTATAACGAAATATCACGAAAGAAATATCACGAGAGAGAGAGAGAGCGAGATAGAGGGGGAGAGAGAAGGAGAGTGAGAGGGAGAGAGAGGGAAAAAAGCTAAACTTTCGCCATGTTTACGTGACGCCACGCTTTGTGAAAAAAAAAAAAAAACTGGTGTGAACATCAAACGACTTTCTATTACCTACATTTACCAATTTTTTTACCAATTCCCAAAAAGTAACTTGAAAAAAAAGTTAGCCCCTTTCCTCTCACCTCGTCCTTACACTGCTCCACTTTCTCCTCCCCCTCTCTCTCTCTCTCTCTCTCTCTCTCTCTCTCTCTCTCTCTTTCTCTCTCTCTCTTCGTCTCCTCACGTAAATTTTACATCATACTTTAAGTTTTGAATTTTTAATGAGGACACGAGAGAGAGAGAGAGAGAGAGAGAGAGAGAGAGAGAGAGAAAGAAAGAGAGGAAGGAAATAGAGAAGGGAAGCGAGAGAGAGAGAGAGAGAGAGAGAGAGAGAGATAGGGAGAAAAGCGAGTGAGAAAAAGAGAGAGATGAAGAGGGACAGACAGGAAAGGAAATAAAACAGACTGAGAGCGGGAGAGAGAAAGAGAGAGCGAAAGGAGAGGAAAAGAGAGGGAGTGAGAGAGAGAGAAATTTTTCCCTAAAAAAATCGTAATGGTTGCTTTTTCTACCCCCTCTCATTCTATTTTGGTACCGAACTATGTATTTTTATTTTATTTATTTATTTATTATTGGCCGCCTACGAACTTTTTTACGCTCACCCTCCTCTTCTTTCTCTTTCTCCTTCTTTTCCCCCTCCATCTCTTTCTCCTCTTTCTTTCTTCTTTTACTCTTTCCTCATCCCTTCTTCTCCTCCTACTTCCTCTCCTATCACTCCTCCTCCTCCTCCTCTTCCTCCTCCTCCTCCTTTTTCTCTTTTTCCTCCAAAAGTTCAAGTATTTTAATTATTATTGGCCGCCTACGAACTTTTTTACGCTCACCCTCCTCTTCTTTCTCTTTCTCCTTCTTTTCCCCCTCCATCTCTTTCTCCTCCTCTTCTTTGTTCTTTTACTCTTTCCTCTTCTCTTCTTCTCCTCCTACTTCCTCTCCTATCACTCCTCCTCCTCCTTTTTCTCTTTTTCCTCAAAAAGTTCAAGTATTTTAGCGCGTCCTTAATTAGCTACTTAAGTGATTGAATGAACGAAGAGAGAACAAAATTTATTTCTCCTAAATGTAGCAAGCCTCTAGTTAGCTTGGAAGTTAGCGCGTCTGCCCTGTAAGCGCTAGGTTGCGGGTTCCATTCCCGCCCGGGCCGGATTTTATCCTGATGGGATAATGTTCGTTCTCGGAACGGCCGTCTTTCTCCTATCCTGTCTTCCTCTTCGCTTCCGGGACGATAAGACCTTTTAGCAGCCAGTTTGTTAAAATGAAACTTTTTTTTTATTATTATTATTTTTTATAGAGGAAATCGTACCTAACTGCCAAGATCCAGTTGTCCCGAAAGCAAAGAGAGAAAGAAGATAGGATAGGAGAAAGCCAGCCGTTCCGAGAACGAACCTTATATCGGGAATTTTTATCTTTAGTTTGTTTGTCTGTTAGTTTGTTTCGCCATTGCTTGCGAACGGACAAACTGAATGAAAAATCGTCGCGATTAAGTTTTTAAAAACCTCACCTGTTTCGATCAATAATTCAGCATCAAAAGGTAGAAAAACGGTATACCTTCCCACTCTGATATTTCATGGCGTGTGGTCAGATTTTCAAAAGGGGAAGCTCTAAATCTAATATTTTGTACACAAAAAGCCCACTCTGATGCTTAGATGTAGGGGCCAGTAGCCCCAAAATATTAATTAGCTACTTAAGTGATTGAATGAACGAAGAGAGAACAAAATTTATTTCTCCTAAATGTAGCAAGCCTCTAGTTAGCTTGGAAGGTAGCGCGTCTGCCTTGTAAGCGGTAAGCGGTAGGTCGCGCCCGGGGCGGTGTTTATCCTCAACAGACAAGGTTCGTTCTCGGAACGGCTATACGGCTGGCTTTCTCCTTTCCTGTCTTCTTCTTCGCTTCCGGGACGATAAGACCTTTTAGCGCTAGTTTGTTAAAATGAAACTTTTTATTATTATTATTTTATAGAGAGAACTGTACCTAACTGCCAAGGTCCAGTTGTCCCGAAAAGCGAAGAGAGAAGGAAGATAGGATAGGAGAAAGCCAGCCGTTCCGAGAACGAACCTTATATCTGGAATTTTTATCTTTAGTTTGTGTTGTCTGTTAGTTTGTTTCGCCATAGCTCGCGAACGGACAAACTGAATGAAAAATCGTCGCGATTAAGTTTTTAAAAACCTCACCTGTTTCGATCAATAATTCAGCATCAAAAGGTAGAAACACGGTATACCTTCCCACTCTGAAATTTCAGTGGCGTATGGTCAGATTTTCAAAAGTATTTTGTACACAAAAAGCCAACTCTGATGCTTAGATGTAGGCCCAAGTAGCCCCAAAATAATAATAATACCCAGAGCTCATTTACATTGCTCCCATTGGACTGAAAAATCCCTATTAAAAAAAGAATCTTTACCTCCGCTGGGTTTGAACCTACGATCTCCTGTTTACGAGGCGAGTGTCTTGACCACTACGCTACTGAGGCAGGTGCTTCCCTACCTTCCATGAAGGATACATTGATTATTCTACCAGGATAATACATACCTATAATGGGTTTATACGAGTATCTATTTTTAAAAAAAAAAAAAAAAAATCTTTACCTCCGCTGGGTTTGAACCCACGATCTCCTGTTTACCAGGCGAGTGTCTTGACCACTACGCCACTGAGGCAGGTGCTTCCCTACCTTCCATGAAGGATACATTGATTATTCTACCAGGATAATACATACCTATAATGGGTATATACGAGTAGCTTCCCCTTTTGAAATCTCACGCCACGCGACTGGAAAAGTGGAAAATGACCTTTGCTCACTTTGCTGTATTCTGTGCTGTGGTTGTAAAGTTTCAGCAATGTACAGGTTCCCTCTCGAACGTGATGTGCTGTGCTTTTGAATATTTAATGGGGATTTTTTTTCTTGTATAGGGGAAAAATTTTTTTTTCTAAGCACCTTTTTTTTCTTGTCTAGGGGGAAGCACCAAAATTTAGAAATTTTCATTTTGAAAGGCGAGCTGATGTACTTTGAATAGGTCTCTGCTGTGTAAGATCACTCTCTATAGGTATCTCTCTCTCTTTCTCTTTCTCCCTCTAGTTATCTCTCTTCCTCTTTCTCTGTTTTTATATCTTTCTCCCTTTATTTCTCTCGCTCCCTTACTCTTTTTCTCTCCCTTTCTCTCTCTCTCTCTCTCTCTCTCTCTCTCTCTTTCTCTCTCTCTCTCTCTATCTCTCTGACTGACCTTAATTTATTGCAATATTGACGTCGGAATATGACAAGGGTGAAATAGGAGATGAAAGAGGAGAAAGAAGGAGGAGGAGAAGAAGGAGAAGGAGGAGGAGGAGAAGGAGGAGGAGGAAGAGAAGGAGGAGAAGGAGGAAGAGGAGGCGAAGAAGGAGAAGAAGGAGGAGGAGAAAAAGAAGGAAAAGTTCAAAGTGATGTGGGAATTTGACGTTTGTAGAAGGGAGAACGAGGACTTAGATGGAAAAGTTATAAGTATAAATATAAGTATAAAATAAGTATAAGTTGGGTAAAAGTTAGTGGAGAGAGGAAGCATTTTTTTAAGAGGTTTGATAGAGGTAACTTCTTTTTTAATAGGATCTTTGGTTTTGATGCTCCCATTCAAAAAGAACGGAGGTCTTATTGTCCTGAAATCGAAGAGCGGGCGGGAATCGAACCCGCGGCTCTTACAAGGCAGAAGCGCTTATCAACCAAGCTACCTAGGCTAACCAATAATAATTACGAAAATAAATATGAATATGTATGTACCTATAGCTTCTTGCATATCTGTCTAGTTCCAAATTTTCAAACTTTCGACTCCAACCATAATTTGACGTGAAACCATCATTGTGGATGCTGCGGTATAGGATAGGTACGGAAGTAGGGAGTTTGATGGGTAGGAAGGTTGGTAACAATGTAAGGTAGATGGGTAGAGATGACATTTATTAAACTCAACACACAACACATACCACCACCACTTTTGAAACTAATTATGAAACAATTTCCCCCCAAGTTCCAAAAACAAGAATAGGACATAAAATACAAACATAATACATAATTATGTACATTATATGTCATGTTATTTATCAATTATCACTATGATAACAATATATGTATATACATATATATTTTGTACATTAATATGTAGGCATTACACTTATGTGCAACAAAGTCGGCCGATATTGACTTTGGAACTTTTTCAGAATCTTTTTGGTTGGGTGGAAGAGCTCACACAGTGTGAGAATCCTGCCATTAAAGCCTTGGGGAAAATAAAAAACATCTGTCAAAACAATACATACCTATTAGTTCTCAAATCGGTTTCATTTCCGAAATTAAAATACAATAATTCAATATGAGCTAGTAGGTAGGCAAAAAACGGTTAGGAAAAGGATTTGCTGTCCCAAATTTTTCGCACTGGAGTGTATGTTTCTATTTATTTTGACTAATAAAATTTGAGTCACATTACAAATTAGTTCCCAACTAGAACGGAACGTAATGAGATGTTTCCTCTCTCTCTCTCTCTCTCTCTCTCTCTCTCTCTCTCTCTCTCTCTCTCTCTCTCCCCTTTTTAAAAAATAACAAAAGAAAACCAAAAAAAGATAAGTAATAAGCACAGTATCTTTTTTACGTGAGTCTTTTTACTCGAATGCGAAAATAACCACCTAAATATAAGATATACAATTTAGTCAAATACGCACCCCCCCAGGCGTTTTCCCCCTCCCTCCTCTCCCTAACATCGCCACCCTTCTCTCTCCTCTCTCCATCCTTTCTGCCTCTCTCTCTCTCTTCCTTCTACTTTCTCCTCCATTGTCTCTCCTTCTCAAGTCTCCAATTTTCTCTCTCACTCCTCAGCACTCTCTCTCTTCTTTCCCCTCTCCTCTCCTCTCTCGATCTCTCTCTCTCTCCTCTCCTCTCTACTCTTCTCTCT